>NW_027142308.1:232500-330833 GCF_036365525.1 Heterodontus francisci
CTAGAGCCCTGTCCAGCATGGGGCATTGTGCTGACTATACTAGAGCCCTGACCAGCATGAGGCACTGTGCTGACCACACTAGAGCCCTGTCCAGCATGGGGCATTGTGCTGACCATACAAGAGCCCTGTCCAGTATGGGGCATTGTGCTGACCATACTAGAGCCCTGTCCAGCATGTGGCACTTTGCTGACCATACTGGAGCCCTGTCCAGCATGGGGCATTGTGCTGACCATACAAGAGCCCTGTCCAGCATGGGGCACTGTGCTGACCACACTAGTGCCCTGTCCAGCATGGGGCATTGTGCTGACCACACTAGAGCCCTGTCCAGCATGGGGCATTGTGCTGACCATACTAGAGCTCTGTCCAGCATGGGGCATTGTGCTGACCATACTAGAGCCGTGTCCAGCATGGGGCATTGTGCTGACCATACTAGAGCTCTGTCCAGCATGGGGCATTGTGCTGACCATACTAGAGCTCTGTCCAGCATGGGGCATTGTGCTGACCATACTCGGGCCCTGTCCAGCATGGGGCATTGTGCTAACCATGCTGGAGCCCTGTCCAGCATGGGGCATTGTGCTGACCATACTAGAGCCCGGTCCAGCATGGGGCATTGTGCTGATAATACTAGAGCAATGTCCAGCATGGGGCATTGTGCTGACCATACTAGAGCCCTGTCCAGCATGGGGCATTGTGCTGATAATACTAGAGCCCTGTCCAGCATGGGGCATTGTGCTGACCATACTAGCGCCCTGTCCAGCATGGGGCATTGTGCTGACCATACGAGAGCCCTGTCCAGCATGGGGCATTGTGCTGACCATACTAGAGCCCTGTCCAGCATGGGGCACTGTGCTGACCACTCTAGAGCCCTGTCCAGCATGGGGCATTGTGCTGACCACACTAGAGCCCTGTCCAGCATGGGGCATTGTGCTGACCATACTAGAGCTCTGTCCAGCATGGGGCATTGTGCTGACCATACTAGAGCCCTGTGCAGCATGGGGCATTGTGCTGACCACACTAGAGCCCTGTCCAGCATGGGGCATTGTGCTGACCATACTAGAGCCCTGTCCAGCATGGGGCATTGTGCTGACCATACTAGAGCTCTGTCCAGCATGGGGCACTGTGCTGACCATACTAGAGCCGTGTCCAGCATGGGGCATTGTGCTGACCATACTAGAGCTCTGTCCAGCATGGGGCACTGTGCTGACCATACTGGAGCCCTGTCCAGCATGGGGCATTGTGCTGACTATACTAGAGTCCTGTCCAGCATGGGGCATTGTGCTGACCATACAAGAGCCCTGTCCAGCATGGGGCATTGTGCTGACCATACTAGAGCTCTGTCCAGCATGGGGCACTGTGCTGACCATACTAGAGCTCTGTCCAGCATGGGGCATTGTGCTGACCATACTAGAGCCCTGTGCAGCATGGGGCATTGTGCTGACTATACTAGAGCTCTGTCCAGCATGGGGCACTGTGCTGACCATACTAGAGCCCTGTCCAGCATGGGGCATTGTGCTGACCACACTAGAGCCCTGTCCAGCATGGGGCACTGTGCTGACCACACTAGAGCCCTGTCCAGCATGGGGCATTGTGCTGATAATACTAGAGCTCTGTCCAACATGGGGCATTGTGCTGACCATACTAGAGCCCTGTGCAGCATGGGGCATTGTGCTGACTATACTAGAGCCCTGTCCAGCATGGGGCATTGTGCTGACCATACCAGAGCTCTGTCCAGCATGGGGCACTGTGCTGACCATACTAGAGCTCTGTCCAGCATGGGGCATTGTGCTGACCATACTAGAGCCCTGTGCAGCATGGGGCATTGTGCTGACTATACTAGAGCCCTGTCCAGCATGGGGCATTGTGCTGACCATACTAGAGCTCTGTCCAGCATGGGGCATTGTGCTGACCATACTAGAGCTCTGTCCAGCATGGGGCATTGTGCTGACCATACTAGAGCCCTGTCCAGCATGGGGCACTATGCTGACCATACTAGAGCCCTGTCCAGCATGGAGCATTGTGCTGACCATACTAGAGCTCTGTCCAGCATGGGGCATTGTGCTGACCATACCAGAGACCTGTCCAGCATGGGGCACTATGCTGACCACTCTAGAGCCCTGTCCAGCATGGGGCACTGTGCTGACCATACTAGAGCCCTGTCCAGCATGGGGCACTGTGCTGACCATACTAGAGCTCTGTCCAGCATGGGGCATTGTGCTGACCATACTAGAGCTCTGTCCAGCATGGGGCATTGTGCTGATAATACTAGAGCTCTGTCCAGCATGGGGCATTGTGCTGACCATACTAGAGCCCTGTCTAGCATGGGGCATTGTGCTGATAATACTAGAGCTCTGTCCAACATGGGGCACTGTGCTGACCATACTAGAGCTCTGTCCAGCATGGGGCATTGTGCTGACCATACTAGAGCTCATTCCAGCATGGGGCATTGGGCTGACCATACTAGAGCTCTGTCCAGCATGGGGCATTGTGCTGACCATACTAGAGCTCTGTCCAGCATGGGGCATTGTGCTGACCATACTAAAGCTCTGTCCAGCATGGGGCACTGTGCTGACCATACTAGAGCCCTGTCCAGCATGGGGCACTGTGCTGACCATACTAGAGCCCTGTCCCGCATGGGGCATTGTGCTGACCATACTAGAGCCCTGTCCAGCATGGGACATTGTGCTGACCATACTAGAGCTCTGTCCAGCATGGGGCATTGTGCTGACCACACTAGAGCTCTGTCCAGCATGGGGCATTGTGCTGATAATACTAGAGCCCTGTCCAGCATGGGGCATTGTGCTGAACATACTAGAGCCCTGTCCAGCATGGGGCACTGTGCTGACCACACTAGAGCCCTGTCCAGCATGGGGCATTGTGCTGACCATACTGGAGCATTGTCCAGCATGGGGCATTGTGCTGACCATACTAGAGCCCTGTCCAGCATGGGGCTCTGTGCTGACCATACTATAGCTCTGTCCAGCATGGGGCATTGTGCTGGCCATACTAGAGCTCTGTCCAGCATGGGGCACTGTGCTGACCATACTAGAGCCCTGTCCAGCATGGGGCACTGTGCTGACCACACTAGAGCCCTGTCCAGCATGGGGCATTGTGCTGACCATACTAGAGCTCTGTCCAGCATGGGGCATTGTGCTGACCATACTAGAGCCCTGTCCAGCATGGGGCATTGTGCTGACCATACTAGAGCTCTGTCCAGCATGGGGCATTGTGCTGACCATACTAGAGCTCGGTCCAGCATGGGGCATTGTGCTGACCACACGAGAGCCCTGTCCAGCAAGGGGCATTGTGCTGACCATACTAGAGCTCTGTCCAGCATGGGGCACTGTGCTGACCACACTAGAGCCCTGTCCAGCATGGGGCATTGTGCTGACCATGCTAGAGCCCTGTCCAGCATGGGGCATTGTGCTGACCATACTAGAGCTCTGTCCAGCATGGGGCATTGTGCTGATAATACTAGAGCTCTGTCCAGCATGGGGCACTGTGCTGACCATACTAGAGCCCTGTCCAGCATGGGGCACTGTGCTGACCACACTAGAGCCCTGTCCAGCATGGGGCATTGTGCTTACCATACTGGAGCATTGTCCACCATGGGGCATTGTGCTGACCATACTAGAGCTCTGTCCAGCATGGGGCATTGTGCTGACCATACTAGAGCTCTGTCCAGCATGGGGCATTGTGCTGACCATACTAGAGCTCTGTCCAGCATGGGGCACTGTGCTGACCACACTAGAGCCCTGTCCAGCATGGGGCATTGTGCTGACCATACTGGAGCCCTGTCCAGCATGGGGCACTGTGCTGACCATACTAGAGCTCTGTCCCGCATGGGGCATTGTGCTGACCATACTAGAGCTCTGTCCAGCATGGGGCATTGTGCTGATAATACTAGAGCTCTGTCCAGCATGGGGCACTGTGCTGACCATACTAGAGCCCTGTCCAGCATGGGGCATTGTGCTGATAATACTAGAGCTCTGTCCAGCATGGGGCATTGTGCTGACCACACTAGAGCCCTGTCCAGCATGGGGCACTGTGCTGACCATACTGGAGCATTGTCAGCATGGGGCATTGTGCTGACCATACTAGAGCTCTGTCCAGCATGGGGCATTGTGCTGAACATATTAGAGTTTTGTCCAGCTTGGGGCATTGTGCTGACCATACTAGAGCTCTTTCCAGCATGGGGCATTGTGCTGACCATACTAGAGCTCTGTCCAGCATGGGGCATTGTGCTGATAATACTAGAGCTCTGTCCAGCATGGGGCATTGTGCTGACCATACTAGAGCCCTGTCCAGCATGGGGCATTGTGCTGACCATACTAGAGCCCTGTCCAGCATGGGGCACTGTGCTGACCATATTAGAGTTTTGTCCAGCATTGGGCATTGTGCTGACCATACTAGAGCTCTGTGCAGCATGGGGCATTGTGCTGACCATACTAGAGCTCTGTCCAGCATGGGGCATTGTGCTGATAATACTAGAGCCCTGTCCAGCATGGGGCACTGTGCTGATAATACTAGAGCCCTGTCCAGCATGGGGCACTGTGCTGATAATACTAGAGCTCTGTCCAGCATGGGGCATTGTGCTGACCACGCTAGAGCCCTGTCCAGCATGGGGCATTGTGCTGACCATACTGGAGCATTGTCCAGCATGGGGCATTGTGCTGACCATACTAGAGCCCTGTGAAGCATGGGGCATTGTGCTGACCATACTAGAGCCCTGTGCAGCATGGGGCATTGTGCTGATAATACTAGAGCTCTGTCCAGCATGGGGCATTGTGCTGACCATACTAGAGCTCTGTCCAGCATGGGGCATTGTGCTGACCACACTAGAGCCCTGTCCAGCATGGGGCATTGTGCTGATAATACTAGAGCTCTGTCCAGCATGGGGCACTGTGCTGACCATACTAGAGCCCTGTCCAGCATGGGGCACTGTGCTGACCACACTAGAGCCCTGTCCAGCATGGGGCATTGTGCTGACCATAATGGAGCATTGTCCAGCATGGGGCATTGTGCTGACCATACTAGAGCTCTGTCCAGCATGGGGCATTGTGCTGACCATATTAGAGTTCTGTCCAGCATGGGGCATTGTGCTGACCGTACTAGAGCTCTGTCCAGCATGGGGCATTGTGCTGATAATACTAGAGCCTTGTCCAGCATGGGGCATTGTGCTGACCATACTAGAGCATTGTCCAGCATGGGGCATTGTGCTGACCATACTAGAGCCCTGTCCAGCATGGGGCATTGTGCTGACCATACTAGAGCCCTGTCCAGCATGGGGCATTGTGCTGACCATACTAGAGCCCTGTCCAGCATGGGGCATTGTGCTGACCATACTAGAGCCCTGTCCAGCATGGGGCACTGTGCTGACCATTTTGGAGCTCTGTCCAGCGTGGGGCATTTTGCTGACCATACTAGAGCATTGTCCACCATTGGGCACTGTGCTGACCACACGAGTGTACTGCCCACCATGGGACACTGTGCTGACCACACTAAAAGTGGCCGGCTGTGTGGTTCGCATCATTTTATGGGTCCCATCTTCTGCGCCCTCAGCACCAGTGGGTCTGTAGAGTTGAAAATCGTGGCTGGGAACAGATACAGAGAGAAAGAAATTCACTTTAAAAAGAGAATTGAGAAAAGATTGAAGGCATTTTATTTGCAGAAATATGGGAAATGCACAAGAGAATGGGACTAATGGAGTTTTGAGGCCATGGAGGGATACAGACTCAAGAATGAGAATATTAAAATTAAGGTGCTGCCAGACCAGGAGCCATTGTAGATCAGTGAGCACAGGGGTGATGGGTGATCGGGATTTGGTGTGAGTTAGGATACAGGCAGCAGAGTTCTGGATGGGCTGTGGTTTATGGAGGTTTATAACTGGGAGGGTGACCAGGATAGATTCGGAATCGTCAAGTGTGGATTTAACAAAGGCACATATGAGGGTTTATGCAGCAGATGGGCTGAGGCAGAAGTGGAGACGAGTGATATTACTCAGGTGGTAGTAGACAAGGTTGGTGATGGAGAGAATTTGGAGATGAACTCAAGTAAGGTAAAAATAGAACACAGAGGTTGTAAACTGTCTGGTTCAGCCTCAGGATCGGGTATGTGGTTCACAGATAGGGGATGGAGTTTGTGATGGAGACCAATGGACCAATGACACTGGCTTCTCTCTTCCCACAATTTACGTTCCAGAACAGTATTTCAGTAAACAGGGTTTACAGATCTCCTAGCTGGAAATAGAGACAGTATCAGCAGCAAAGAGAGGAGAGAGTAAATTACCAGAACTGAAATACTGTTAGCAGTGGTTTATACAGCTGATTTCTGGAGATAGAGATTCAGCAGAAATAACAACAGCAGAAAGGAGGGCAGAGAAAATTACAGGAGCAGTAATGCAGTTAAACATGGTTAATCAAGGTAATTACTGGAGATATTCACCGGGATTAACAACAGCAGCAAGGAGGGTAGAGTAAATTACAGGAACAGTAATACAGTTAAACATGGTTTACAGAATAAATACCTGGAAACAGATACTAACCAGGGACACCAACAAGACCGAGGATGGGATAATAAATGTATTGAACAATCCGAAGTGCGAGGTAGATGCGAAAGTCTAATGAGAACCGATCATAATGTGTAGAAAGATCGTGAAGTTCTGAGGATAAACTCTTGCTCATTGTTGTAACATTCCAATCTATTGTTCTCAGATTCTGACCCATTGTTCTCAGATTCTGACCCATTGTTCTCAGACTCTGACCCATTGTTCTCAGACTCTGACCCATTGTTCTCAGATTCTGACCCATTGTTCTCAGATTCTGACCCATTGTTCTCAGATTCTGATCTATCCTCTCCCTCTCTCTGGAGCCGCTGATCCCTGTGAGTGCCGGGCGTGATGCTCCCGCTGACAGTATGGGATAACACATCGAAAGGAGTCCCATATTAATAGGAGAGGGAAACCCTCCTGTGACACAATCAGGGTCCATGGAGACTGACATTAATTACAGTCACTGAACAAACAGTTTCAGTTAACACCTTTCTATCCAACACCTTTTTGTACCACAATAAACTGGAACTCTTACCCAGTCTGAATGGATGTTTTGGGGTTTCTGAGGGAAGGAATAGTGGAAATAGCAGAGGCACTGGCCAGAATCTTCCAATCCTCCTTGGATATGGGTGTGATGACAGAGGATTGGAGGATTGTAAATCTTACATCCTGTTTAAAAAAGGAGATATGCGATAAATGCTGTAATTACTGACCAGTCAGACTAGTGTCACGACCGGGGACATTTGTAGACGTGACAACCCAAGAGAAAAATACTTGTTGCTTGTAAAAACATTGGATAGTAAATGGATAGCAACCTGGATATGCTAAAGACTATTGATGTCTGGCAAACAACAACAAAAACAACAATTTATATTTAGATATTGCCTTTAATGTTATAAAAAATCCCAAGGTGCTTCACAGGAGCATTATGAAGCAAAGTGCGAACTGAGATACAACAGGAGATATTAGGTCAAAGGACCAACAGCTTAGCCAAAGAGGAAGGTTTCAAGGAATGTCTTAAAGGAGGAAAGTGAGATGGAGAGGTGCAGAGGCGGAGATGTGTATGGAGGATACTGCAGCTTGGGCCCCGGCAGCTGAAGGCACGGTCGCCAGTGGTGCAGTGATTAAAATAACGGATGTAAAAGAGACCAGAATTAGAGGAGCACAGATGTCTCGATGGGTTCTGGAGCTGGAGGAGATTACAGAGATAGGGAGGGGCGAGGCCATTGAGAGATATGACAACAAGGATGAGAATTTTAAAATCAAGATATTGCTTGACTGGGAGCCAATGTCGGTCAGTGAGATATAAACGGGACTTGGTGTGAGCTAAGACATGGGCAGCAGAGTTTTGGATGACCTCAAGTTTACAGAGAGTAGATATGGGAGATCAGCCAGGAGTGATTTGGAATAGTCACATCGAGAGGTGCCGAAGGCATGAATGAGGTTTCAGCAGCAGATGGGCTGAGACAGGGGTGAAGTCAGGCGATGTTACTGAGGTGGAAATAGGCGGTTGTAATGATACCCTGAAAATGAGGTTAAAGCTCATTTTGTGATGAAATGTGACACCAAGGATGTAAACATATTGTCTCAATCTCAGACTGTCACCAGGAAGAGGGATGGAATCAATAGCAAGGGAACAGAGTTGGAGTGGGGAGTTAAAACAATGGCTTCAGTCTTCCCAATATTTAATTGGAGGAAATTTCTGCTCATCCAGTACTGGGTGTCGGATAATCAGTCTGATAATTTAACAACAGTGGAGGAGTGGAGAGAGGTGGTGGTGAGGTAAACTTGATGGAGTTCTTTGATAAAACAATGGAGAGGGCTGATGAGGGTGGTGTGATTGAAGTTATATATATGGACTTTCAAAAGGTGTTTGATCAAGTGACATTCAATAGACAGGTTAGGAAAACTGAACACTATGAATTAAAGGGACAGTGACAGTGTGGATATAACATTGACTAAGGAACAGTAAACAGAGAGAAGTGGTGAAAGGTTGTTGTTCAGTCTCAATGGGAGTATACAGTGGTGTTCCCCTGGGCTCAATATTAGGACCACTGCTCTTTTTGCTCTTGGAAACCCAGGGTGGGTAGGGCAGAGGCCATTCCTCCTCTTTCTTTCCAGAGCTTTCCCTCTCTCTGCAGCCTCTGCTCCATTTGTTGATCATGTTACAGACGCAGAGACACTGTAACTACAGTCCCCATTCATCGTACAGAGTTGGGTCACCAAGTCCTCTCTCCTCCCTGAATGTCTGCAGCAGCTCACAGCACAACCTCCAGAAAACCATCCACAGCACCTCCACTAACTTTATAATAACAGAAGTCAAAAGCCCCTCACCTGTAAGTTGGACGCCTGGTCCTTTTAAATAACACTAGAGGGGGTTCCTCGTGCTGCTGAATGTATGTTCAGCTGAGAGTGACTAACACAGGCGGTCAGTCGACATGCAAGGACCAAGTTTCAAAGACGCACATCAAAGTTGCTGAAATGGCTGATCGACATCATATTCAGACCCCTCCTCACACTACAGACACACACACGTTACACCGACACCAGCACCCCGGCCAGCCTGGGTGTCCTGTTCAATGTGCTGGATGTGACCGGCAGTGCAGCTCACACCATTTTATGGATCCAAGCTTCCACAGCATGAGTGGAGCAGGAGAGATGAAATGTGTGGTCAGGAAGACTACACTGCGGCTGTCTGGATACAAAATTGTCCAGCCCATTGAATACAGAGGGTGTTAGTAGATGGAAAGTATTCAGCATGGAGCTCGGTGACCAGTGGTGTTCCGCAGGGATCTGTTCTGGGACCTCTGCTCTTTGTGATTTTTATAAATGACTTGGATGAGGAAGTGGAAGGCTGGGTTAGCAAGTTTGCCGATGACACGAAGGTTGCTGGAGTTGTGGATAGTGTGGAAGGTTGTTGTAGGTTGCAACTGGACATTGACAGGATGCAGAGCTGGGCTGAGACGTGGCAGATGGAGTTCAACCTGGAAAAGTGTGAAGTGATTCATTTTGGGAGGTCGAATTTGAATGCAGAATACAGGCTTAAAGACAGGGTTTTTGGTAATGTGGAGGAACAGAGGGATCTTGGGGTCCACGTCCATAGTTCGCTCAAAGTTGCCACCCAAGTTGAAAGGGTTGTTAAGAAGGCGTATGGTGTGTTGGCTTTCATTAACAGGGGGATTGAGTTTAAGAGCCACGAGGTTATGCTGCAGCTCTATAAGGCCCTGGTTCGACCACACTTGGAATATTGTGTTCACTTCTGGTCGCCTCATTATTGGAAGGATGTGGAAGCTTTAGAGAGGGTGAAGAGGAGATTTACCAGGATGCTGCCTGGACTGGAGAAAGGTTGATGGAGCTAGGGCTTTTCTCATTGGAGCGAAGAAGGATGAGAGGTGATTTGACAGAGGGGTACAAGATAATGAGAGGCATAGATAGAGTGGATAGTCAGAGACTTTTTCCCAGGGTGGAAAGGGCTATCACCAGGGGGTATAATTTTAAGGTGACTGGAGGAAGGTTTCGGGGAGATGTCAGAGGTAGGTTCTTTACACAGAGAGTGGTGGGTGCGTGGAATGCGCTGCCAGTGGTGGTAGTAGAAGCAGATACATTAGGGACATTTAAGCGACTCTTGGATCGGTACATGGATGATAGGAGAATGAAGGGTAGGTAGTTAGTTTGATCTTAGATTAGGTTAAAGGTTCGGCACAACATTGTGGGCCGAAGGGCCTGGACTGTGCTGTACTGTTCTATGTTATATGTTCTATGTTATATGAAGAGTGACAGAGGGAAAGAAAGTCACTTTTAAGCCGGAATTGGAAAAAAGATTTTTAAGAGGAACAAGTTTCAGGAACATTGGAAATGAACAGGGGATTGGGATAATCAGAGGGGTGAGGACATGGAGGGATTTGATCACATGAGTGAGAATATTAAAATTGAGGTGTTATTGGACCAAGAGCCAATGTAGGTCAGTGAGCACAGGGATGTTGGATGAACAGAATTTGGTGCAAATTAGAAGATGGCAGCAGAGTTTTGGATGACCACAGGTTACAGAGAGCAGGATGTGGGAGACCAGCCAGGAGTGTGTTGGAATAGTCAAGTCTCGAGATAAAAAAGGCATGGATGAGGTTTTTAGCAGCAGCTGAATTGAGCTCTCTCTCTCTCTCGTTCTTTCTCTCTCTGTCGGCCTCATTTGCTCTGTCCCACACTCAGAATCTTATAAGTTTCAATCAAGTCGCCTCTTACTCTTCTAAACTCCAGCTGACATAAGCCTAGCCTGTCCAGCCTTTCCTCATTAGACAACACCCCCATTCCAGGCATTAGTCTAGTAAACCATCTCTGAACTGCTTCGAATGCATTTCCACCTGTCCTTAAATGAGGAGACCAATACTGCAAACAGTCTTCCAGAAGTGGTCTCCCTATATAACTGAAACATAACCTTTCTACATTTGTATTCAATTCCTCCTGCATTGGACGATAACATTCTATTAGTTTTCCTAATGACTTGCAATACCTACATATTAACCTTTTACAATTCATACACAAGGACTCTCAGTTCCCCCTGGATGGTAGAGCTCTGAAATCTCTCACCATTGTGATTATATGCTTAATTTTTATTCTTCCTGCCAAAATGGACAATTTCATATTTTCCCACATTATACTCCATTTACCAGATCTTTGCCTAATCACTCAATCTATCTACCCCTTTGTGGTTCACTTGTGTCCACGTCACAACATACTGTCTGACCGACGTTTCTGTCATCAGCAAATTTAGCAAACATACCTTTGGCCCCTTCATCCAAGTGATTTATATAAATTGTAAAGAGCTAAGGCACCCGCACTGATCTCTGTGACACACCACTCGTTACATCTTGCCAAACAGAAAATGATCCATTTAAGCCTACTCTCTGTTTCCTGTTAGCTAGCCAATCTTCTATCCAAGCCAATAGGTTGCCCCCGACACCATGAGCTTTTATATTCCGCAATGAACTTTGATGTGGCACATTATGAAATCCCTTCTGGAAATCTAAGTATAGTACATCCACCAGTTCCCCTTTATCCACAGCACCTGTTACTTCTTCAAAGAACTTCAATAAATTGGTTAAACATGGTTTCCGTTTCACAAAAGCATGTTGACTCTGCCTGATCACCTTGAATTATTCTGTGTGTCCTGTTATAACGTCTTTACTAATAGCTTCTTACATTTGATCCATAGCCAGAAAGCCTTTCTCACCAGCCACAGGCCGTATGTCCACGATGTCTATTCTGATTTTGTGCTGTATTTGAACTGTTACTCCTCAATAAACTGCTTGAACCCTTCGATCTCCTTTTGGTTAATCTGTGACCCTGGATCAGATCTTACATTGGTGTAGGAGAGGGAACACAGCTCATGTCAAAGTCCTGCCTCCCTTTTATATGATCCTGCATAATGGACAGGGACTACTGGGCAGTAATGTGCTCAAAGGTTATCAGCAGTAATTGATTATCCCTATATTTGTATATTGTCGAACATTAAAACATACCCCTACTGTGGTGTCCAGTGTAACCTCAATATTCATGATTAAAATATCAGAGGAGTGGGAACCAGACAGTTCTGATCACCCTGAGGTACAGGCGATTCTCGAGTCCGTGTCGAGTGTATCCACAACCCATAAAGATAACTGTGCAAACATGAGCAGACCCGAAGAAATTAACTGACCATTGCATGATCCATGAAGCAGTATTCTTACCGAGCTGAGATTATATCATACATTCCAGACACTATCAGGTCATTGTTATACCAGGGTGTAGTTCACGAAGCCATGTTCCCTTCTAACTGCCCGATTTGACTGGTTGGAAAGCCGGATGGCAGCTGGTGACTGACTATTGACCACCACAAACTCAATTCAGTCAACCCTGCGTGAACCCGGTTGTCTGATAGACACCCACCCTACTCTCCCGGATTCTCAGTGGCAGGGCTGTCTTCTCCACCCTGGATATCTCTAATGGTTATTGTAGTATTCCAGTAAAACTAGAGAAACAAATTAAATTCACATTCACTTCTGAGGACCAGAGGTACTCCTGGACATGTCTGTCACAAGGGGTTCCACAATAACCCCACTATTTTCAACAAACGTGTAGCCGGGTCCCTTCCGAGCTTTTCACAGTCTTCCTGCTTGCTGCAATATGTCGATGATCTTCTCATCACCGTGTCCACACATTTAACCCTTTTACAGGAACTACTGCAGTGACTTTGGGAGCTGGACAAAAAGATCATCCACGTAAGGCCCAGCTGGTGCAAGACCGTGTCACCTTTCTACGTGCCCAGATCAGATCATCCTGCATCAGCCCACACCAGCGTCAGGCCGAGACCATCCAGTGTCTACCCCTGTTCACCTCAAAGTCCTGCCCTGTGTCCTATCCTCAGGCTGGTGGGGTATCAGTGGACCCTCATCCCTCGATTTGCAGAGACTGTGACTCCTCTTTATGAACTAACTAATGGTGATGATGACCAGATTTAACCCGGTTGGACTGAAGAGAGCACAGAAGCAGCAACACAATTGAAGAAAGCTGTCGCCCAGGCAACGTGTCTTATCTCACCTAACCCTGACAAGACTTTCAACATGGAGGTGGTGGACACAGTGAAAAGCCTGACTGCTGTCCTATGTAGAGAAAACCAGGAGAAATTACTCCCCATTGTGAATGACTCCAGAATTGTCAGTGGAACTGAACTGATTTACTCTGTTTGTGAAGGACATTTGTTAACCACGTTCTGGGGCATCAAACATTTCACTTACATCACGGGGTTCTCCAGGGTGATACTGCCCAGTCCATTATAAACTTTCCCAGTATAGGGCGGCACAGTGGTGCAGTGGTTGGCACCGCGGCCTCACAGCTCCAGTGACCCGGGTTCAATTCTAGGTACTGCCTGTGTGGAGTTTGCCAGTTCTCCCTGTGTTTGCGTGGGTTTCCTCCGGGTGCTCCGGTTTCTACCCACATGCCAAAGACTTGCAGGTTGATCGGTAAATTGGCCATTAGCAATTGCCCGTAGTATAGGTAGGTGGTAAGGAAACATAGGGACAGGTGGGGATGTGGTAGGAATATGGAATTAGTGTAGGATTAGTATAAACGGGTGGTTGATGGTCCGCACAGACTCGGTGGGCCGAAGGGCCTGTTTCAGTGCTGTATCTCTAAACTAAACTCAAAGTAGTAATAGTATTCCCCTGTCAGAGAGTCGTAGAGTCATAGTCATTTCAGCACAGAATTAGGCCATTCTGCTCATCGAGTCCATGCCAGCTCTTTGTCGATAAATCCAGCCAGTCTCATTCCCCAGCTCTGACTCCATATTCCTGCAAGTTTATTTACATCAAGTGTTCATCCAATATCCTTTTGAAATAATTCACCTTCTCTGCTTCCACCACCCTCGGAGGCAATGATTTCCAGGCCATTACCACTCGTTGTGTAAAAATGTTGTTCATCACATCCCCCTTAACTCTTGCCCTCAATCTTAACTCTAGTCATTGTACCATAAGCTAATGGGAACATCTTTTCCTGTCTACCTTATCCAAACAGGTCATCATCTTGTATACATGTATCAAATCTCCCCTCAATCTCCTTTACTCCAAGGAAGACAATCCCAGCTTTTACAGACTATATTGTACTGAAAATCCTCCATCTCTGGAACCATTAAAGTAACCCTCCTCTACACCCTGTCAATGAACCTCACATCCTTCCTAAAGTGTGGTGAACAGAACTGGATGCAGTACTCCAGTTGGGGCCTAACCAGAGCTTCATAAAGTTACAGCATAACTTTCCTTCTTCTGAACTCACCACCTCTATCTATGAAGCCCAAGATCCCATATGCTTTACTGACGACTCTCTCAATATATCCTGCCACCTTCAGGGATCTATGTGCATGAACCCCATGTCCCTTTGTCTCTGCACACTCTTTCGAACTTTACCATTAAGTGTATATTGCCTCTCCCTGTTACTTCTGATAAAATGCATCACTTGACACTTGTCTGTATTAAATTCCATTTGCCTCTCGTCTGCCCATTCTGCTAGCCTATCTCTGTCCTCTGACATCGATTGGTATCAACCTCAATGCCTGCCCCGCCTCCAAGTTTGGTATCACCTGCAAATTTTGAAATGTTTCTCTGTAAGCCATTATCCAAATCATTTATACATATCAGAATAAAACAGTGTTCCTAGCACTAACCCTTGGGGAACACTACTGTCTATTTTTCTCCAGTTTGAATACCAACTATTTACCGCAACTCACTGTTTTCTGTCATTAAGTCAGTTTTATATCCAAGCTGACACTGACCCTCCTTTTCCATCAGCATCAATTAACTGTCCAATTCTCACAAACTGATTGTGAAATAAAGTACAAATTCAGCTTAAAATTAAGTGAAATGCTAAATGTAAAATTAACAAATTGTTGGAAAGAGATCGACTCTTAGATCACTTAAAATTCAATCTCTCGATAACTTTACTGCATTTAGTACTCTGTCCAAGCAGGACTCCCTAAAACTGGACTCAGTGCAGATTATTACATTTAGGGTTTGGGGAGAGAATTCAAAAGCTTAGGGATGAGACCAGAAAGTGCTGGAAATACTCAGCAGGTCTGGCAGCATCTGTGTAGAGAGAAACAGAGTTAATGTTTCCGGTCTCTGACCCTTCATCAGAAGTGGTAAACGTTAGGAATGTAACAGTCTGTAATTTAATCTATCCCCTCTCTGTCCCATCACAGTCCTTCCTTCTTGTTCTTCTTCCCCCTTCCCCTCTTTCACTTGCTCAAAGACTGTTACATTTCTAACGTTTACCAGTTCTGATGAAGGGTCACAGATCTGAAACATTAACTCTGTTTCTCTCTGCACAGATGCTGCCAGACCTGCTGAGTATTTCCAGTGTTCAGCATCCGCAATAATTTGCTTTTATTTTAGTGTTTAATTCACTGACATTTATCTTCCAGGAATTACTCCCTGGAAGTTCTGCTCTACTCTTCCAGAGCGTAGGGCCTCGGCAGCTGAAGGCAGGACCACCAATGGTAGAGCAATTAAACTCGTAGGTGCTCAAGAGGCCAGAAATAGATGAGTTCAGATATCTCGGAGGGTTGTCGGGCTGGAGGAGATTACAGAGATAAGGAGGAGTGAGATAATGAAGGATTTGAAAAGAAGGCTGAGAGTTTTAAAATTGAGGTGTTGCTGACCAGGAGCCAATGTAGGTCAGTGAGTCCAGGGGGTAATGGGTGAACAGGACTTGGTGTGAGTTAGGACATGGGCAGCAGTGCATTGGATCACCTCAGGGTTATGGAGGGTAGAATGTGGGAGACCAGCCAGGAGTGTGTTGGACTAGTCGAGTCTACAGGTAACACAGGCAAGGGGGAGTGTTTCATCAGCAGAAGAGCTGAGAGAGGGGCAAAGTTGGGTGATGATACGGAAGTGTAAGTAGGCTGTTTTAGTAATATTGAGCAGGAAGCTCGTCGCAGCGTCAACTATGAAACCAGGTTGTGAACAGTTTGCTTTAGTTTCAGACAGTTGCCAAGGAGAGAGATCCAGTCTGTAGTTAGGAAACTTTTGACGTGGGGTTTGAAAACAACGGCTGCAGTCTTCCTAATATTTAATTGGCATGGCAGATGTGTGAGGTGATACATTGTCGGAAGATTTGATATATATTATCCGTTCATGGGATGTGGGTGTCGTTGACTAGGCCAGCATTTATTGCCCATCCATAATTGCCCTTGAGAAGGTGATGGTGAGCTGCATGCAGATGAATAACCAGGGATAATACAAGCTGAATGGCACAACTTTAAAGCTATTGAGAGTAACAGAGAGACCTGAGGTGTTTGTATGCAATCTTTGAAAGTAACTGGACAGGTTAACAAACAGTTCACAAAGCAAATAGATTACTCGGCTTGATTAATAGAGACACAGAGTAGACTGGCCAGGATATTGTGTTAACCCTATAGAAAAGACTAGTCCGGCTCCATCTGGAGTATTGTGTCCAATACTGGAAACCACACTTTAGGAAGGACATGAAACCTTGGAGAGGGGACAGAAGAGTTTTACTGGAACTTTTCCAGGGATGAGGGATTACAGTTATGTAGCTGGGATTGTTTTCCTTGGAGCAGGGACATTTACAAGGTGATAAGATAGGGATATTTAACATCATGAAGGGTTTATGTAAATTATATAATGTTTCTAATGTATGAGGGGCCATTAACCAGAGGACATAGATTTATGGTGATTGGAAAAAAGAAGCAGAGTTGACATGGGGATTATTGTAATGCAATTTCTGTTTCGGATTTGCAAATTATTGTATGATAGGCTGAAGGATACAGATTCAAAAGTAGATTCAAAAAGTGATTTGGTTAGATATTAAGGGGAAAAGATCAAGGATCTGGGAAAGATCCAGGGTGTGGAACTCACTGGAAACTCAGCAAAAGAGCCAGCATAGACTTCATAGACCAAATGAACCCCTTCCATGCAATGCTATTGTATGTTTCTATGACTTTTCCTGCCTGTACTTTTACAATTTTCCTATCGTTTCAAAAGGTGTTTGATAAAGTACTATATAACAGCCGTGTGACCCAATTAGAAACACATGGGATTAAAGGGCCAAAGTCAGCCGAGGCACAGTTTGTAGCTCTCTCCACTTTCAGTCACAAGCTTCCAGGATCAAGTGTCATGAAATGACTTTTTCACAAGAATCAAGGCTGACACTGCAGCGACAGTACTGAGGGAGTATTGCGCTATCAGATGAGCAGTCTTTCGAATGAAACGTTAAACCAAGGCCCCATCTGCCCTCTTAGGTGGATGCTAATGATCCTGTGGGATTATTTAGCAGCAGATCAGGGGATTTATTCCCTGTGGCCTGGACAATATTTATCCATCAAGCAACATCATAAAAACAGATCTGGTCATTATCACATTGCTGCTTGTGGGATCTTGCTGTGCGAAAATTGGCTGCCCTTTTTCCAACAGTACAAGAGTGAGTCGGCATTATAAGTATACGTTGATTGTCACTCGCTTTGGAACATGCAGTTGTCATGAAAGGCGCTACATAAATGGAAGTCCTTTTTTTTCTTTTTCAATCCCAGCATGCAAGAAATTAGTTAGGTGACAGGTATCAGAGAGTAGGGAATAATGGCTGTTTTTCAGCTGGAGCGAAGTACACAGTGGGGTTCCCCAGTGTGACTGTTGTGTTCCCTGGTGTTGCATGCTAATGCAGTGGACTTGTGTACAGAGGGGGTAATGTCCAAGTTTTCAGATGGAAGGAAACTCAGAAATGTTAATAAACAGTGAGAAGGATAGTAACAGACTTCAGGAGGACAGAGACTGACTGATGAAATGGGCAGGAACATGGCAGATGGAATTTAACACATTGAAATGTGAAGTGAGACATTTGGGTAGGAAGTATGAGAAGAAAAAAATATAAAATAAATGATACCATTACAGAGTGAGTGCATGATTAGAGAGACCTAGGGTGTAAACACACAGATCTTAGTTAGTAGCATGCAGTGTCCTTGGTGTTAGAGAGAGAGACACAGAGTAATAAAACTCAGGAGGAAATGCTGATATTTATACATCATTGGTTAGGTCCCAGATGGAGAATTGTGTCCAATTCTGATCACCACACATTGGTAAGGATGTCAAGGACGTAGTGAAGATACAGAGGTGAATTACTAGAATGGTACCAGGGATCTGGGAATACAGTTACGTGGATAGATTCGAAAGGCTGGGATTGTTCTCATTAGAGCAGTGATAGGTAAGGGGAGATTTGATATAAAATTCAAAATTATGAAGGGTTTTGATAAGGTAATCAATGTGAAACTGTTTCCAGTGTCAGAAACAGGGGCGGCACAGTGGTGCAGTGGTTAGCACTGCAGCCTCATATTATGGGTACTGCCTGTGTGGAGTTTGTGGATTTCCTCCCTCAGCCAAAAGTCGTGCAGGTTGATAGGTAAATTGGCCATTATAAATTGCCCCTAGGATAGGTAGGTGGTAGGGGAATATAGGGACAGGTGAGGATGTGGTAGGAATATGGGATTAGTGTAGGATTAGTATAAATGGGTGGTTAATGGTCGGCACAGACTCGGTGGGCCGAAGGGCCTGTTCCAGTGCTGTGTATCTAAATCCAAAAATCTAACGTTCAGTATTAAGAAGACACAGACTGAAGGTAAATGACAAAAAACCAGAGGTGAAATGAGGAGAATTTTCTTCCACAGCGAGTTGTTGGGATCTGGAATTCACTGGCTGTAAACATGGTGGAAGCAGATTCAATAATATCATTCAAAAGGCAATTTAGCAAATACTTGAAAAGGGAAAGAAAAACAGGAGTCTGGGGAAAGAGGAGGAAAGAGGAACTAATTAGATGGCTCTTTCGAAGAGACAGCACTGACACAAAGGGCCGAATAGCCTTCTTCTGTGCTGCATCAATCTCTTATTTTATGAGCAAGAGAATGTGAGTGAAGAGAGAGAGAAAGACTGAGAGTGAGAAAGTGTGAAAGAGAGAACAGCAAATAGAAATAGAGAGTACGTCGTGTTTTTGGGCAGAGGGATCATGATCTGCCCGTGCCCGTTCCTGTTGAGGCAGGTGACAAACACACTTCCTGCTGCCTCCTCATTTCCATGAATTCTACGTGCCACCCCGGGTAACCCGCGCTGCTGTCTGTCTGGATGCTTAACAGGGCCCTAAAGGTGTGTGAGGCTGACACATGTTTCAGCCAGGTTCAGCTTTTAAACGCAGTCTGTCCCTCTTAAAGAGAAGATGCATTGATTCACTGGAGGCTGCTGCTGCTCACTGTGAATTCTGCAATTGGAGACAAGGTAAATAGCACACTGCAACAGAGGGTTCTGCGGTTCACGGATGTGGGGATGGATGTCTTAGTTACGAAGGGTGACAGGAGGAGAGAGGCTCTGTTTCCGTGTGGTGGGGTGGAGACTCTCAAGGAACGTCCTCCGAAGGGAATCGGTGAAGGTGGCCAGGGAGGTCAATGCAAGAATTCTCGCCACGAGAATCTGGCAGCAGAGCCAGAAGAAGTTTAATGAGCTCATACGGGTGGTCAATGTCATTGAATTAATCTCCAAATGGCATCTCCTCCCCCCAACATCACCAACCTCTCACACTGCTCAATGCACCACACCCCCATCACTCACCCATCAGCAGTCCCTAACACTCAGGACTCACACCTAACATTCACATTCTCCACCTCAGCCTCACACACCTTGTACTGATAGCAGCCTCACACCCACATCTCACTGCCTCCAATTACCTCCAGCTATTCAGCTATGGCAGGCAGATCATCAAAACACAGTGTAACACAATCATTAATATTCTGCCTTCTTTCTTGCAGGACAAGGTGACCCATAATCACAGGGAGCAGCAAGTGAACCGGCGAGTGACCAGGCATACCTTCAACCCCTGAGCTTGAGGGAGGAGATGGTTCTTCACATCATGGGACCAGCTGTGACAGAGCCCGTGGCATCCGGCATCGCCGAGAGCATTCAGGATGATGCTATGTTCCTGCCTTATGCCCCGTCTTAACTCCCACCTCCACCCGCATCCTGCTGTCTGGGATGATGTACAAGCTGCAGATGGTGGGATCATGGACCTCCTGCTTTCCAACCCACCCACAATCTCTCATCCCAATACGACCCTTCTGATTTTACACTTCCCAATGGTACCCCAAAACTGCCAGCTTCCCAGTCACAGCAGCTCCAGGAGACAGAGAGAGAGCATCAGCACAGGACTGATGGTGAAGCCCCATCACTTAGTCTGATACTGACAGCCTCCAGCTCAAATACATCCACTGTGTGTGCCTTAGAGGCTGGTATAGAGTCGGAATCTGCACATGCTGATTCATCGAACACGCACGAACTGCAGCCAGGGCAGGGGGAAAGGATAGTGCATGTGGCAGCTCCCGGACAGCGAGGTCACAAACGTGTTATAATACACAGGACTCAGATCAGAACATTACTGGGCTGCTGCCTATGTCGAGGTGGTACAGTTTGAATCGAAGCCCTCAAGGCCCAGAGCTGCTCGAGGACGTCCTGAAAGGTCATCTGCAGTCTCCCCGAATGAAAGTCAGCAATCTTCCACCAGCCATGCTGCAGTCACTAGGGAAACACTGGGGAGCACGAGGCAAGTCGAGGGAACGCACAAGACAGAGACTAAGGGAATATACAAGAGTGAATATTTCCATTTTCCTTTTGTATAATTGGATGTGTTGTTGGATAAAGATGTTACTGAAAAGGTTTATGTTGGTGGTTTTTATTACAGGATGGTGACCAAGGGAACACTGTGATGGGGCATCTCAGATGGGTGAAATGGTGGAGAATGGGGGATCCATGGTGGGAAAGGGAAGTTGTCCTATGGGAAACAAAATCTTAGCAGGGACTCTCCGACAGCTTGTCTAGTTCGAAGGCGTCCAGGAAATATCCTCCCTGTGTCCTCCTCCTCCTCCTGAGGTGTCCTCCGGATTCCTGGTGCCAATGCCTGTGTCCTCATGATGGTGGTGATATGAAGGGTGCAGCAGAACACCATGAACTTGGACACCTGCTCCAGTGTGTACTGAAGGGCTCTCCCCGTGTGGTTCAGACATTGGAAGCATTGCTTCATCACACCGATGGTCTGTCCCACCATGTTCCTGGTGACTCCATTGCTCACATTATACACATGTTAATTGTGGGAGGTTGGGTGGCGGTGGTAGGTAGTTTGGGGATGTAGAAACATGAGCTGTGTCTAGACGGTTTTTTTCTTTGCCTCCGAGGAGCCACATTCTGGTTCTGTATGGAAGCCCTAAGTGTTGAGAATGGCTGACTGCTTCAGAATGAAGGTATGGTGGCTGCTGACAGGGTAGTGAACATTCACCAACATGATGTACTGGGCATGCTCACACACCAACTGTACATTAATGGAGTGAGAGTTCTTTCAGTTCCTGTACCTCTCCCCATTGACATGGGGCCCCCGCAGAGACACCTACACCATCAGGATTCCCGCTATCCTGACAAAGCCACGGGATCTCTCATTCTGCTTCTCCCTGCTGAGCAAAAAAACGATGACATAGATGGTCACCCTCACCTCCCAGAATTATCAATGGGAATGGACAACACACAGGCCTCGTAACTACTGGTCAGTTAGTTTAACATCAGTGATGAGGAAGGTTTTAGAAACTAAATCAGCGGGAAAAAAATCAACACACACTAGGAGATGTTTGAGTTAATTAAGGGTTGTCCGCACGGATTTTTAAAAAGCAGATCATGCTTTCATGAACTAATTGAATTTATTTTGATGAAGTAACAGAGCAGGTTGATGAAAAGAATGTGGTGGATGGTCTACGTGGATTTTAAGAAAGCGTTTGATGAAGTACCACACAAAAGGATGTGGAAGCTTTAGAGAGGGTGCAGAGGAGATTTACCAGGATGCCGACTGGACTGGAGGGCATGTCTTACGAAGAAAGGTTGAGGGTGCTCAGTCTTTTCTCATTGGAACGAAGAAGGATGAGAGGTAACTTGACAGAGGGGTACAAGATGATGAGAGGCATAGATAGATTGGATAGCCAGAGACATTTTCCCAGGGCAGAAAGGTTTATCACCAGGGGGCATAATTTTAAGATGATTGGAGGAAGGTTTCAGGGAGATGTCAGAGGTAGGTTCTTTACACAGAGAGTGGTGGGTGCGTGGAACGCACTGCCAGCGGCGGTACTAGAAGCAGATATATTAGGGACATTTAAGTGACTCTTGGATAGGTACATGGATGATAGTAGAATGAAGGGTGTGTAGGTAGTTTGATCGTAGAGTAGGTTAAAGGTTCGGCACTACATCGTGGGACGAAGGGCCTGTACTGTGCTGTACTGTTCTATGTTCTATGTTCTAAAATGTTGGATAACAAAATTGAATGACATGGATTAGCATCCAATTGGATCAAATATTGATTGATGGAAAGAAAAGGGTGAGTCGTGTTAAATGGTTGTTTTTCAGACTGGAGGATGGTAGGCAGTGATGTTCCCCAAGGGTCAGTGCTAGGACCACTTTTTTTTTTGCTATATATAAATGACTTGGATCTTGGAATACAGAGCAGAATTGCAAGGCTTGCCAATGACACCAAACTTGGACGCGTGGCAAACACTGAGGATGACACAAACTGCCTGCAACAGGATATCGACAATCCAGCAGAATTAACAGAGAAATGGCAGGTGGAATTTAGTACAGAGGAGTGTGAGGTGATGCCTTATGCCAGAAGGAATAGGAAGGCAAGATAGACTTAATGACACAGTTCTGAACATTGTGCAGGAGCAGACGGATCTTGGATCCATATGCATTTATCATTGCAGGTGGCAGGACATATTAGGAGAGTGTTTAGCAAAACATATCAGATCTTGGAGGCAAGGATACAAAAGCAGGGAAACATAGAAACATAGAAAATAGGAGCAGAAGTAGGCCATTCGGTCCTTCGAGCCTGCTGCGCCATTCGTTATGATCATCGCTGATCATCCAACTCAGTAATCTTTTCCCCCCATATCCTTTGATCCCTTTAAAACCAAGAGCGATATCTAACTCCTTCTAAAAAACATACAATGTTTTGGCCTCGACTGCTCCCTGTGGTAGCGAATTCCACAGGCTCACCACTCTCTGGGTGAAGAAATTTCTCCTCATCTCAGTCCTGAAAGGTTTACCCCTTATCCTTAGACTGTTGCCCCTGGTTCTGGACACCCCAACATCGGGAACATCCTTCCTGCATCTAGTCTGTCCAGACTGATTAAAATTTTGCAGGTTTCTATGAGATCCCTCCCTCACTCTTCTGAACTCCAGCGAATATAATCCTAACCGACTCAGTTTCTCCTCATACATCAGTCCCGCCATTCCAGGAATGAGTCTGGTAAACCTTCGCTGCACTCCCTCGATTGCAAGAACCTACTTCCTCATATATGGAGACCAGAACTGAACACAATATTCCAGATGTGACCTCACCAAGGCTCTGTATAATTGCAGCAAGACATCCCTGCTCCTGTACACGAATCCACTCGTTATCAAGGCCAGCGTACCATTTGCCTTTTTACCACCTGTTGCACCCGCATGCTTACCTTCAGCAACTCGTGTACGAGAACACCGATAATTCCCTTCTCTCAGTTTATACCAGTTCTGATAATAATCTGCCTTCCTGATTTTGCTACCAAAGTGGATAACCTCACATTTGCCCACAATTATACTGCATCTTCCATGCATTTGTCCACGCACTCCACTTGCCCAAATCACACTGAAGCCTCTATGCATCCTCCTGACAACTCACCCTCCCACCCAATTTTATGTCATCTGAAAATTTCGAGATATTACATTTAGTTCCCTCATCTAAATCATTAATATATATTGTGCGTAGCTGGAGTCCTAGCACCGATCCCTGTGGTACCCACTGTTCACGTTCTGCCATTCAGAAAAAGACCCGTTTGTTCCCACTCTTTGTTTCCTGTCTGGCAACCAATTTTCTATCCATCACAATAAACTACCCCCAATCCCATGTGCTTTAATTTTACACGCTAATCTCTTCTATGGTACTTTGTCAAAAGCCTTCTGAAAGTCCAAATAAACCATATCCACTGGCTCCCCCTCATCAACTCTACTAGTTACATCATCGAAGAATTCAAGTAGATTTGACAAGCATGATTTCATTTTCGTAAATTCATGATGACTTTGTCCAATTCTACCACTGTTCTCCAAGTGCTCTGCTATAAAATCTCTGATAATGGCTCCAGGATTTTCCCCACTTTCGACGTCAGGCTCATTGGTCTATAATTCTCTGTTTTCTCTATATATCCCTTTTTAAACAGTGGGGTTACATGAGCTACCGTCCAATCTGTAGGAACTGTTCCAGAGTCCATGGAATCTAGGAAGATGTCCACCAGTGCATCCACTATTTCTAGGGTCACTTCCTTAATTATTCTTGGATTAAGATTATCAGGCCCAACACCATTTCTCTACTAATACTGATTTATTTAACTTCCTATCTCTCAGTAAACCCTGTGTTCCCCAGCATTTCTGGTATGATATTTGTGTCCTCCTTCGTGAAGACAGAATCAAGGTATGCACTTAGATGGTCAGCCATTTCTTTGTTCCGCATAATAAATTCCCCTGTTTCTGAGTGCAAGGGACCTACATTTGTCTTCACCAATTGTTTTCTCTTCACATACCTATAGAAACTTTTACAGTCAGTTTTTATGCCCCCACAAGCTTACTCTCGTACTCTATTTGCTGCTTCTTAATCAATCCCTATGTCCTCCTATGCTGAATTCAAAACTGCTCCCAATCCTCAGGTCTGTTGTATTTTTTTCCCTGGAGAATTTGTGTGCCTCTTCCTTGGATCTAATGTTATCTCTAATTTCCCTTGCAAGCCATAATTTGGCTACCTTTCCCATTTTTTTTCTTTTGTGCCAGGTATGCTGTTATAGATGCTACGCTGAAACTTTGTAATGCTATGGTTAGACTCCAACTAGAGAGCTCTGTCCAGTTCTAATCACCACACTTTAGGAAGGATGTAAAGGTCCTTGAGAGAGTGCAGTGGAGATTTACCAGAATGGTTTCAGGGATAGGGGGTTTAGTTACAAGGTTAGTTTGGAGAAGCTGGATTTGTTGTCCCTGGAGCAATGGGGATTGAGATAGATTTGATAGAGGTGTACACGATTATTATAAGCATAGATAAGATATTGAAGGAAAAGCTGTTCCCGTGATGAAACACGGACTAGGGGTCACAAATGGAACATTTTGGGTAAGAGATGCAGGTGGAATATGAGGAAGAACTTTTTAACACAGTGGATGGTAACGATCTGGAACTCACTGCCCATGAGAGTGGTGGAAGCCGAGGCAATCAATGACTTCAAAAGGAAACTGGGTGGAACCTGAAGGAAATGCACTTACAGGGCTATGGGGATTGAGCAGGGGATTGAGACTGACTGGATTGTTCCACATAGAACCGGAAATGATGGACCGAATGGCCTCCTTATGTGTCGTAAATGACGCTGTGACTCCATCAACCTCTACTACTCTATACTGGATATGTCTCCTGCTCCTGCCTGGAAATATCCAAATACATAGAGTTTCAATGAAACTGTGATCTTAACGTCCACTGACAGCTCCGTCCTCACTCTGGTGTGAGGCTCCATGTGTTGCAGGAGGTGACACCGCTCTGTGACTAACTCCTTTTTGAATCAGAGTCACCTCACACACTGCTCCTGGGGCAGGTAAGGTAGGGGAAGTGCTCTTGGAAAACCGAGGGTGGGTAGGGTAAAGCCCCTTCCTCATCCCTCTTTAGAGAGCACCCCCTCTCAACATCCTCTGCTCCATTTGTTGGTCATGTTACAGACCCAGAGACACTGCAACTACAGTCCCCATACCTCGTCCAGAGTTGGGTTACCAAATCCCCTGTCCTCCCTGAATGTCTGCAGCAGCTCACAACACAACCTCCAGAAAACCATCCACAGCACCTCCACTAACTTTACAATAGCAAAAGTAAGTCAAAAGCCCCTCACCTGTAAGTTGGATGTCTGGTCCTTTCAAATAACACTAGAGGGGCTCCTCGTGCTGCTGAATATATGTTCAGCTGAGAATGACTAACACAGGTGGTCAGTGGACATGCACAGGCCAAGTTTCAAAGACATACATCAAAGCTGCTGCAATGGCTGATTGGCACCATATTCAGACCCTTCCTCACAGTACCAGCACATGCTTGAAAAACCCGGGATAAATCCTTGTCCAGCACTAAATCCCTGTCCAGCATGGAACACTGCAAGTGACCGGCAGCTCAGCTCGTACCATTTTATGGATCCAAGCGTCCATGACGTTGGGCTCTGTGGCGCTGTGGAGCTGAAAATCGTGGTCAGTGGTAGAATAAAGAGGGGGTGAAGTTTATTTTTAAAGCTAATTGAAGAAAATACTAGAAGGCCAAAAGGAATATGGGAACGGTCAGGGGAATGGGACTAACTGGAGGGGTGAGGCCATGGAGGGATTCAAACACATGAATGAGAATAATAAAACTAAGGTGCTGCCAGACTGGGAGTCAATGTAAATCAGTGAGCCCAAGGGTGATGGGTGATCGGGATTGGTGTGAGTTAGAATACAGGCAGCAGAGTTCTGGATGGGCTGTGGTTTATGGAGGTTTGTAAATGGGAGGGTGACCAGGATAGAATTGGAATAGTCAAGTGTGTATTTAACAAAGGCACAGATGAATGTTTATGCAGCAGATAGGCTGAGGCAGAGGTGGAGATGTGTGTTAGTACAGAGGTGATAGTAGGCAGGGTTGGTGAGAATATGGAGATGAACTCAGCTCAGATTTAAATATAAGACAGAGGTTGCAAACTGTCTGGTTCAGCCTCAGATATTTGGCAATGAGGAGATCATGGTTCATGGATAGTGGATGGAATTTCTTATAGAGACCAATGACAACTGCACTCTTCCCAAATTTAAATAGCAAGAACATTATTTCAGTGAAACAAATTTTACAGATCTCATAGCGGGAAATAGAGACTTACCAGAGACAGCAAAGATGGGAGAGTAAATTACAAGCACTCTAATGCACATAGCAATGGATTATAGAGCTAATATCTGGAGACTGAAATTTGCCAGGAATAACAACAGCAGCAAGGAGGGCAGAGGAAATGACAAGAATGGTAATGCAGTTAAACATGGTTTATAGAATTAATAGCTAGATACAGAGTCTTACTAGGGACACCAATAATAGCCAGGAAGGGGTAGTAAATGTATTGAATATTCCTCAGTGCGGAATAGATCAGACTGTTTAATGAGAACTGATCATAATCTGCAGAAAGAAAGTTAAACTCCCAGATGAAACTCCTGTTCATTGTTATAACATTCCAATCTATTGTCCTCTGATTCTGATCTTTCCTCTTCCTCTCTCCAGAGCCGCTGATCCCTGTTAGTGCCGGGAGTGATGTGAAACTTCCACCGACACTATGTGATAACACATTGAAAGGAGCTCCTTATTAATAGAAGAGGGAAATCTTCCAGTGACACAATTAGGGTCCATGGAGACTGACATTAATTGCAGTCACTGAACAAACAGGTTCAGTTAACCCCTTTCAATCCAACAATTTTTGTATCACAATAAACTAGAACATTTACCCGGTCTGGATGGGAATTCTGAGGGTTGGTGAGAGAAGGAATGGTGCAAATGGAAGAAGCACTGCACAGAATCTGTCAGTTCTCTCTGGATATAGGAGTGATGACAGAGCACTGGAGGGTGGCAAATTATACACCTAGTTTACAAAAAGGAGGGATGTGGTAAACCCTGTACTGTCCAGTCAATCTGACGTCAGTGGTGGTGAAATTTCACAACCCAGGACAGAAATATTATTTGCTTGGAAAAGCATAGCATAATAAATTTCAAGCCACATGGATATGCCAATGACAATTCATGTCTGGCAAAGTTCAGCAAGAACTTATCCCAAGGTACTTCACAGCAGCATTATGAAACAAAGTATAACACTGAACCACCAAGGGAGATATTAGGTTAGGTGACCAAATGTTTGGTCAAAGAGGCAAATTCTAAATGAGTGTCTGAAAGGATAAAAGCGAGGTGGAGAGATGGAGAGATGGAGCTGTGTCGGGCGTGTATTCCAGAGCTTTGGGCCGAGGCAACTGAAGGTGTGGCCACAATGGTGGAGTAATTAAAATCAGGGATGCACAAGAGGCCAGAATTAGAGGAGCAGAGATATCTCAGAGGTTTGTGGGGCTGGAGGGGATTCCAGAGTTAGTGAGGGGTGAGGCAATGGAGGGATTGGAAAACAAGAATGAGAATTTTAAAATCAAGACATTGCTTGACTGTGAGCTGATGTCGGTCAGTGATCGGGGAATGAGACTTGCTGTGAGTTAAGGCACAGGCAGCAGAGTTTTAGATGACCTCAAGGTTACAGACAGTAGAATGTGGGAGAATGAGTTCGAATAGTCCAGTCTACAGGTAATGAAAACATGACTGAGAGCTTCAGCAGCGGATGAGTTAAGACAGGGGTGAAATCAGGCGATGTTATTGAAGTGGAAATAGGTGGTGATAGTGATGGCAAGAATATAACGGTGGAAGCTCATTTTGTGGTCAACTGTCACAGAATCACAGAATTGTTACAGGCGGCCATTCAGTCCATCGTGTCTGCACTGGCTGTCCAAAAGAGCAATTCATCTAGTGTCACTCCCCTGCCTTCTCCCTGTAACTCTGTACAATCTTCCTTTTCAGACAGCTATCCAATTTCCTCCTGAATGCCTCGATTGAATCTGCCTCCACCACACTCTCAGGCAGTGCATTCCAGATCTTAAGCAGTCGCTGTGTGAAAAAGTTTTCCTCATGTTACTTCTGCTTCTTTTACCAATTACTTTAATTCTTTGCCCTCTCGTTTCAAAACCTTTCAGGAGTGGGAACAGTTTTACTCTATCCACTCTGTCCAGACACCTCATAATTGTGAATACCTTTTTTTCTAATCTCCTCTCAGCCTTCTCTTCTCTAAGGAAAATGTTCCCAGTTCTCCAGTCTCTCTTCATAACTGATATTCTTCATCTCTGGAACCATTCTTGTGAATGTTTATGTACACTCCCCAATGTCTTCACGTTACCTAAAGTGTGGTGCCCAGAACTAGACGTAATACTGCCACTGAGGCCGAACTAGTGTCTCATACAAGTTCAAAATAACCTCTTTGCTTTTGCATTCCATGCTGCTGTGAATAAAGCTCAGGATACTGTCTGGTTTATTAACTGCTCCCAACCTCTCCTGCCAACTTCAATGACCCATGCACATATACACCCAGGTCCTCTGCTCCTGCACCCCCTTTAGAGTTGTACAATTTATTCTATATTGCCTCTCCATGTTCTTCCTATCGAAATGAATCACATCACATTTCTCCACATTGAATTTCATCTGCCACCTGTCTGTCCATTCCACCAACTTGTCCATGTCCGTTTGAATTTCTACACTATCCTCCTCACAGTTCACAATGCTCCCAAATTTTGCATCATCTGCAAACTTTGAAATTGTGCCCTGTGCACCAAGGTCCATGTCATTAATATTTGTCAGGAAGAGAAACGATCCCAACATTGATCCCTGGGGAACTCCACTACAAGTCTTAAATGAAAACAAAAAGTGCTGGAAAGACTCAGCAGGTCTGGAAGCATCTGTGGAGAGTGAAGCAGAGTTAACGCTTCAGGCCTGTGACCTTTCATCAGAATTGGCAAAGGTTAGAAAGGTCAGGTTTTAAGGAAATAAAGCAAGGGTGGGGCAAAAGAGACAAAAGAGGTGTTGAAAGGACAGAGGGTCATAGAGATTAACAGACAAGGAGGTCATGGGGCAAAGGCAAAGAGAGTGTGCTTGTGGTGTGGTGAAAGACAAAGCGTTAGTGCAGCAAAGGTGTTAAATGACAAAATAATGAACAGCCCAAGCCAAAAGCAGCAACATAAAAAAATCCAGTTTAAGGCCAGGACATGGCAAAAAAAATGATAAAGCAAAATAAATAAAAGAGCCAGTCTTGATCTGAAATTAGTGATCTCAATGTTCAGTCTGGAAGTCTGTAGAATGCCTAATCGGACAATGAGGTTTTGTTCCTCGAGCTGACGTTGATGTTCACTGAGACACCACCGCAGGCTGGGCTGTGGTTTATGGAGGTTTATAACTGGGAAGGTGACCATGATAGAACTGGAATAGTCACGTGTAGATTTAACAAAGGCACAGATGAGAGTTTATGCAGCAGATGGGTTGAGGCCGAGGTGGAGATGGCAGTTATTGCAGAGGTGGTAGTAGGCATGTTTGTTGATGGAGGGAAAATGGAGATGAAATCAGCTCAGGTTTAAATTACTACAGAGGTTGTAGACTGTCTTGTTCAGTCTCAGACACTGGCCAGTGAAAGGTAAGTGGTTCACAAATAGGGTATGAAGTTTCTTATGGAGACCAATGACACTAGCTTCTGTCTTCAAAAAAATAAAGAAATTCCAAATCAGTATTTCAGTGAAGCAAGGTTTACATATCTCATGGCTGGAACTAGAGTCTCACCAGGGCAACAACAGAAGCAAAGATGAGAGATTAAATTATACAAACCATAATGCGGTTAGCAATGGTTATATAAAGATAATAGCTGGAGGGATACCAATATCAGCAAGGGCAGAGTAAATGAGAAGTACAGTAATGCAGTTTAACATGGTTTATAGAATGAAGAGCTGGATATAGAGACTTACCAGGAACACCAACGATAGCGAGGATGAGATAGTAAATGTATTGAGTAATCTTCACTGCGTAATAGATGCTAGATGCTAATGGTAGCCGATCATAATATGCAGAAAGAGTGTCAAGATCCCAGGATAACCCCCTGCCCATTTTTGTAACATTACAATCTATTGTTCTCAGATTCTGACCCATTATTGTCAGATTCCAATCTATTGTCCTTGGATTCTGATCTATCCTCCCCCTCTCTCTGGAGACGCTGGTCCCTATTTGTGCCAGGGATGATGCTCCCACTCAAACTATGTGCAAACACATCGAAAAGAGTCCCTTACTATTAGAAGATGGAGCACCTCCAGTGAAATAATTAGGTTTCATAGAGACCGACATTAATTACAGTCACTGAGCAAATAGATTCCGTTAACCTCTTTCATTCCGACACCTTGCATACCACAATAAAGCAGAAAATTTACTCTGCACAGGATGCGTGAGGGTTACTGAGGGAAGGAATGGTGAAAATAGTAGAGGCACTGGCCAGAATCTTTCAATCCTCCGTGGATATGGGAGCGATGACAGAGGACTGGAGCACTGTAATTGTTACACACTGTTTAGAAAAGGAGAGATAGAGTAAACCCTGTAATTACTGAGCAGTCAGACACGCATCACTACTGGAGAAATTTCATGGGGTCACAACCCAGGACAAATATATTCGTTTCTTTGAAAAACATACGATAACAAACAAGAAGCAGCAGGGGTCTGGTAATAACAAATCATGTTTGGCAAACTTCAACAACAATTTATATTTATACAGCGCCTTTAAAATAATGAAATGTCCCAAGGTGCTTCCCGAAAATGAGATACTAGTTTAAAGTTTGGTCAAAGAAGTAGGTTTTAACGGGCGTGTTAAAGGATGAAAGCGAGTTGGAGAAGCGGAGAGGTGAAGGGAGGGTATTCTAGAACTTGGAGCCTCATTAGCTGAAGGTGCAGATAATAGTGGTGGAGTGATGAAAATCAGGGATGCACAAGAGGCCAGAATTAGAGATGCACAGATATCTTGGCGGATTGTGGAGCTGGAGGATATTACAGAGATAGGGAGCATATATAAGGAGCAAGAGGGTAACTAGAGAAAGATTAGATTAGATTACAGCACTGAAACAGGCCCTTCGGCCCACCGAGTCTGTGCCGAACATCAACAACCCATTTATACTAATCCTACACTAATCCCATATTCCTACCAAACATCCCCACCTGTCCCTATATTTCCCTACCACCTACCTATACTAGTGACAATTTATAATGGCCAATTTACCTATCAACCTGCAAGTCTTTTGGCTTGTGGGAGGAAACCGGAGCACCCAGAGGAAACCCACGCAGAAACAGGGAGAACTTGCAAACTCCACACAGGCAGTACCCGGAATTGAACCCGGGTCCCTGGAGCTGTGAGGCTGCGGTGCTAACCATTGCGCCACTGTGCCGCCCGAAAGGATTGGCCCACTCAAGGACAAAGGAGGAAAGTTATGCGTGGAGTCAGAGAAAATGGGTGAGATTCTAAACGAGTACTTTGCATCGGTATTCACCGAGGAGAGGGACATGACGGATGTTTAGGTTCGGGACAGATGTTTGATCACTCCAGGTCAAGTCGGCAGAAGGAGTGAGGAAGTGTTGGGTATTCTAAAAGGCATTAAGGTGGACAAGTCCCCAGGTCCGGATGGGATCTATCCCAGGTTACTGAGGGAAGTGAGAGAGGAAATAGCTGGGGCCTTAACAGATATCTTTGCAACATCCTTAAACACGGGTGAGGTCCCGGAGTACTGGAGAATTGCTAATGTTGTCCCCTTGTTTAAGAAGGGTAACAGGGATAATCCAGGTAATTATAGACCGGTGAGCCTGATGTCAGTGGTAGGGAAGCTGCTGGAGAAGTTACTGATGGATAGGATCTGCTCCCATTTGGAAGAAAATGGGCTTATCAGTGATAGGCAACATGGTTTTGTGCAGGGAAGGTCATGTCTTACCAACTTAATAGAATTCTTTGAGGAAGTGACAAAGTTGATTGATGAGGGAAGGGCTGTCGATGTCATATACATGGACTTCAGTAAGGCGTTTGATAAGGTTCCCCATGGTCGGCTGATGGAGCAAGTGAAGGCGCTTGGGGTCCAAGGTGTACCAGCTAGATGGATAAAGAACTGGCTGGGCAACAGGAGACAGAGAGTAGCAGTGGAAGGGAGTTTCTCAAAATGGAGACGTGTGTCCAGTGGTGTTCCACAGGGATCCGTGCTGGGACCACTGTTGTTTGTGATATACATTAATGATTTGGAGGAAAGTATAGGTGGTCTGATTAGCAAGTTTGCAGACGACACTAAGATTGGAGGCGTAGCAGATAGTGAAGGGGACTGTCAGAGAATACAGCAGAATATAGATAGATTGGAGAGTTGGGCAGAGAAATGGCAGATGGAGTTCAATCAGGGCAAATGCGAGGTGATGCATTTTGGAAGATCCAATTCAAGAGTGAACTATACAGTAAATGGAAAAGTCCTGGGGAAAATTGATGTACAGAGAGATTTGGGTGTTCAGGTCCATTGTTCCCTGAAGGTGGCAACGCAGGTAAATAGAGTGGTCAAGAAGGCATACGGCATGCTTTCCTTCATCGGACGGGGTATTGAGTACAAGAGTTGGCAGGTCATGTTACAGTTGTATAGGACTTTGGTCCGGCCACATTTGGAATACTGCGTGCAGTTCTGGTCGCCACATTACCAAAAGGATGTGGATGCTTTGCAGAGGGTGCAGAGGAGGTTCACCAGGATGTTGCCTGGTATGGAGGGCGCTAGCTATGAAGAGAGGTTGAGTAGATTAGGATTATTTTCATTAGAAAGACGGAGGTTGAGGGGGGACCTGATTGAGGTGTACAGAATCATGCGAGGGAGAGACAGGGTGGATAGCAAGAAGCTTTTTCCCAGAGTGGGGGATTCAAATACTAGGGTTCACGAGTTCAAAGTGAGAGGGGAAAAGTTTAGGGGGGATACGCATGGAAAGTTCTTTACGCAGAGGATGGTGGGTCCCTGGAACGCGTTGCCAGCGGAGGTGGTAGACGCAGTCACGATAGCGTCTTTTAAGATGTATCTAGACAGATACATGAATCGGCAGGAAGCAAAGAGATACAGAACCTTAGAAAATAGGTGACATGTTTAGATAGAGGATCTGGATCGGCGTAGGCTTGGAGGGCCGAAGGGCCTGTTCCTGTGCTGTAATTATCTTTGTTCTTTGTTCTCTGGAGGTTTTGAAAACGAGGATGAGAATTTTAAAATCAAGACATTGCTTGACTGGGAGCCATGTCGGTCAGTGATAGAGGAAGAAAACTTGGTGTGAGCTGGGACATGGGCAGCAGAGTTTTGGATGACCTCAAGTTTACAGAGAGTAGAATGTGGGAGATCAGCCAGGAGTGAGTTGGAATAGTTATGCACAGAGGTAACAAAGGCATGAATCAGGGAATCACATAATTGTTACAGCACAGAAGGAGGCTATTCAGTGTATCATGTACACATCGTCTCTCCGAAAGAGCAATTAACCTCGTGCCATTCCCCGCCTTCTCCCCATAACCCTGCACATTCTTCCTTTTCAGATAACAGTCTGATTGCATTTTGAATGCTTCAATTGAACCTGTCTCCATCACATTCTCAGGCAGTACATTCCAGTCCTTAGCCATTCCTTGCGTGAAAAAGTATTGCCTCATGTCACTTCTGCCTCTCTTACCCATTAATTTCAATCTGTGCCCTCTCGTTCTCGATTCTTTTCACGAGTGGAAACAGTTTCTCTCTGTCTCCTCTGTCCAGACCCCTCATGGTTTTGAACAACTCTATCAAATCAACTCACCTCTCAGCCTTCTCTTCTCCAAGGAAAATTATCCTAACTTCTCCTGTCTATCTTCATAACTGAAATTCCTCATGCCTGGAAGCATTCTCATTGATCTTTTCTGCACTCTCTCCAATGCCCTCACAATCTTGCTAAAGTGTGGTGCCCAGAATTGGACAGAATACTTCAGCTGAGGCTGAATCAGTGTTTTATATAATTTCAACATAACTTCCTTGCTCTTGTACTGAATGTCCCTGTTAATAAAGCCCAAGATACTGTATGCTTTATTAAATGCTCTCTCAACCTCTCCTGCCAACATCAATGACTTATGCACATATACACCTCGGTCTCTCTGCTCCTTTAGAATGGTGCCCTTTATTTTACATTATCTCAATATTCATCCTACCAAAATGAATCACTTCATATTTCTCTGCATTGAAATTCATCTGCCACCTGCCTGCCCATTCCACCAAGTTGTCTAAGTACTTTTGAAATTCAACACCATCCTCCTCACAGTTCACAATGCTTCCACGTTTCGTATCATCTGCAAACTCTGAAATTGTGCCCTGAACACCATGGTCTTGGTCAGTTACCTTCTTTGGCCTCCTTGTCTCGAGAGAAAATGTATAAGCGCCTGGAGGTGGTCAGTGGTTTGTGGAGCCGCACCTGGAGTGGCTATAAAGGCCAATTCTAGAGTGAATTGGCTCTTCCACAGGCGCTGCAGATAAAATTGATTGTCGAGGCTATTTCACGGTTGGCTCTCTCCTTGTGCTTTTGTCTTTTTTCCTGCCAAATGTTAAGTCTCTTCGACTTGCCATTCTTCAGACTCGCCATTATGGCTATCTGCTAGCACTAGAGATCACTGGCAATTGACTCCCACAATTTGTGGTCAATGTCACAGGACTTCATTTCGCGTTTGCAGATGTCTTTAAAGCAGCGACACTGATGGCCGGTGGGTCTGATACCAGTGACAAGCTCGCTGTACAAGGCGTCATTGGGGATCCTACCATCTTCCATGTGGCTCACATGGCCAAGCCATTTCAAGCGCTGCTGACTCAGTAGGGTGTATATGCTGGGGATATTGGGCGCCTCGAGGACTTCCACGTTGGAGATATGGTCCTGCCACCTGATGCCAAGGATTCTCCGGAGGCAGCGAAGATGGAATGAATTGAGACGTCGCTCTTGTAATATATATCAGGAAAATCAAGGGTGCCAACACTGACCCCTGGGGACCTCCATCCTTTCCTCCAGCCCCCCAAAAACATCCACAAACTACAATTCTTTCTTTCCTGCCACTCAGCCAAAGCCGTATCCATGTTGTTACCGTCTCTTTTCATTCATGAACTATAAGTTTTCTCACAAGCACAGTATCAAATGCCTTTTGTAAATACAATACACCACATCAATCGCATTGCCCTCATCAACCCTCTCTGTTACCTTCTCAAAATCTCCAGGCTGTTAGTTAAATAGTATTTGCCCTTCAGGAATCCATGCTGTTTTCCTTACTGAACCCGAATTTGTCCATGTGACTATTAATTTGTCCCGAATTATTATTACTAGAAGTTTCCCCACCACTGCAGTTAAATTGACTGGCCTGGAGTTCTTGGGATTATCTTTACACCCATTTTTGAACAAGGATGTAATATTTGCAATTCTCCAGTCCTCCGGCATCACCCCAAGTCTAAGGAAGATTGAGAATTTATGGCCAGTGCCTCTGCGATTTCCACTCTCACTTCCCTCATAATCCTTGGATGCACCTCATTGGTCCTGGTGCTTTATTCACTTTACCTCTAGACAGCCTATCTAATATGTCCACTTTATCAATTTTAAACCCTTCTTGTTTCTTAATTACCTGCTCTTTCGCCATTGCCTGTGTTGTACCTTCTTCCTTGTGTTATGACCCGAGGCGAGAGGTGTGCACTGTTAATTCAGTCCAGCTTCTCCACAGGTCACAGCATTTTTTTCTCATTTTCCCACTTGCTGAAACAGTCCATCAGATACACTATTCTCATCACAATCGAACACACTTTACTGAACTAAACAATTAACAGTTTATCATAAATGAAGAAGGTGTAAGACCAGGAATCCTGCAGCGAGTAACTCACCTCCTGACCCCCCAAAGCCTATCCACCATCTATAAGGCACAAGTCAAGAGTGTGATGGAATACTCTGCACTCGCCTGGATTGCTGCAGCTCCAACAACACTCAAGAAGCTCGACATCATCCAGGACAAAGCAGCCTATTTGATTGGCACACCATCCACAAACATTGACTCCCTCCACCACCGACGCACAGTGGCAGCAGTGTGTATCGTCTACAAGATGCACTGCAGCAATGCACCAAAGCACCTTAGACAGCACCTTCCAAACCCGCGACCTCTACCATCTAGGACAAGGGGAGCAAATGCATGGGAACATCACCACCTGCAAGTGCCCCTCCAAGTCATACACCATTCTGACTTGGAACTATATCGCCATTCCGTCACTGTCGCTGGGTCAAAATCCTGGATGTCCATTCCTAACACAATTGTGAGTGAACCTACCTCCCATGGACTGCAGCGATTCAAGAAGGCAGTTCACCACCACCTTCTCAAGGGTTATGGAGAGATGGGTAATAAATGCTGGCCTAGCCAGTGATGCCTACATCCCAGGATCGAATAAAAAAGTCTCAACTAGAAATGAAGTAAAACAATATCACACAGATCAAATTTTTAAAAATCCAACAATTGATTTTTAACTTCCCCTTCCCACCTTAACCAAACTTCAAAGTCCCTTTCAACCTGAACCAAATTTTAAAGTTACTTTTTTTTTACCTTAGTCCCTTAAAACTCAAACACAGACATATACACTGGTTAACCGAAAACAAGATCTAAAAAAAAAGATTTTTCGATCAGAGCTCTGTTACAAACAAAAAGCATTTGGGTTAACTAGTTGCCCATTTTGAAGGAAACAGCAGATGAGTTATGTTGTTCCAAACCAGCATGCAGTCTAACTTCTGAGCACACACATCCAGGTTACCAGACAACAGTTCTCTTCAGGCGGCATTGAGAATTATTTTTAGCAGGCTTTCTTCAAACAGGAAACAAGATGACTCAACTCCGTGGACTTCACAAGGTCTGTTCTGGAACTTCTGGAAAATGAGCTGGGTTGTGGTCTTCTCTGCTTTCTTGACTTTTTCTTCAGACTTGACGTTATCTCCTTCCAGAAGGTAAAACCACACACACTGACCGACAACCAGAAAGCTTGTCAGTTTTTCTGTCCATCCCAGGTGTTCTCTGCGACAACGGGGCTTGTCTAATCAAAGGAGAACTTATCACTTTTCTGCCCGCTACCAGGGTTTCGACTTCATCTCCAACCCGAGCCTTGTGATAACCAGTAACTCTGTTGCCAGTCCAGCTCCCTCTCAGTGACCTCTTGGTGGTTCAATTTTTAATTTTAAAAAAACGGTCTAACATTTATTCAGCTGAACCATAAATGCCTTTAGAAATATTTTTTTTTTACCAAAAAAGAATCACTTTTGTTACACTTGGTAAAGACAGATGCAACGTATTTATTTAATACCTCAACTATGCCCTCTGCATGCATGTGCAAATCCTCTGTGTGGCCCCTAATTGGTGCAACTCCTCCTTTTGCTACCTGTTTATACGTCTATAGAAAACTTAGGAACTCCATTTAATGCTAGCCGCCAGACTCTTCTCATATTCTATTTTACTTCTCTTACTTGCTTTTATGCTTCCGCTCTGCCTGGTTCTGAGTAGGATTGTCTACCTGGCGTCTGTCAAAAGCACACTTTTTCTTCTTCATCTTAATCTCTACGTCACTCACCTCTTTTGTAATTCAGGGAGCTCTGGATTTGTTTACACTACCTTTCCCCTTCGAAGGAATATACCTTGACTGAGCCCAAACTATCTCTTCTTTGAAGGTCGCCCATTGTTCAGCTATTGTTTTCCTGCCAATCGTTGACTCCAATTTATTTTCCCCAGCTGCATTCTTACCCCGCTGAAGTTGGCCTTCCCTCAGTTAATTATTCTTACCCTTTGTCCTTTTATGTAGTCAGCCTAAACCTTATGATGTAATGACCACTGTCCTTTAAGTGCTTCCCTACTGGTATTTGATCCACTTGGCCCACCTCATTCCCAAGTACCAGATCCAGCAGCGCCTCTTTTCTTGAATGAGGGTTTCAGCAGCAGATGAGCTGAGGCAGGGATTTAGTCAGGTGATGTTACAGAGATGGAAATAGGCGATTGTGGTGATGGCACCAGTGTGAGGTTAGAAGCCTATTTTGTGGTCCAATGTGACACCAAGGTTGTGAACAGACTATAGTAATGTCAGACAGTTACTAGGAAGAAGGAAGGAATTGCTAGCTAGGGAAGGGAGATTGGAGCGGGAAGCAAAAACAAGGGGCTGAATTTTATTCTCCCCAGCGGAGTGCGAAACATTGGTGGCCCATATGTGCAGTCTGTGTCTGCTGTGCCACTGTGATGTAGCAGGCGACGGCTCATTTTAATACAGTGAACGGGCCGCCCACTCCACCCCCAATCACGTAACAGGGACGGCCTCAGCGACAACAGTAGTGCTGTCAGCTGTCTCTGTGCAGACACTGGTGACATTTTTATAGGGCAACCAGACCTGCCACAAAAAGTGCAAAGTTTAACCCCGTACACACACCCCCGCCACTGCACTGCAAATAAAATGTTGCCCATTTCCCCCCAAAAACTTACATTGTATAGTTGCCTTCCCACCATCCCCTCCAAAGACTTAAACTGCCGAGTACCCTCGCAACCCAACAACTGTCCAAAGTGTAGAGTTTGCCCCTTCTTCCCCAACACTATTAATGCAGAGTTGACCACGCCCGCCACAAGCACCAGCCAACACCCCCCACCCCATCAGTACTCTAAAAATCCTATTTTCCCCCATTCCCCACCACTGTGGTGCTGGCTTTCCCTGGACGGGAAAGCGACGGTGTGTGAGAAGAAGGGTCACTGACCCGAAACGTTAACTCTGCCTCTCTTTCCACAGATGCTGCCAGACATGCTGAGTGGTTCCAGCATTTCTGGATTTTATTTCAGATTTCCAGCATCTGCAGTATTTTGCTTTTATTATGAAGGTGTGTGAGTGTCAGCCGCTGCATGGAAGATCCCGGGCTGTAAGTAAGATCACAGGGAATTGGACTGAAATATATACATTAAGTTTATTGAAATATTTAAAGGAGGGTACCGCTGCCGAGCGGTTGGGGGGGAGTGGGCGGGGAGCCACGAGCCTCTGCACAGCTGGAAAGATCAGGCCCAGCAATCCCGATGTGTGGCTCCATGGAGACCTACATCAGGAGCCCAATAGAGTCCAGCCCAATGGTTTCAGTCTTCCCAATATTTTATTGGAGGAAATTTGTGCTCATCCAGTACTGGATGTTGCACAAGCAGTCTGATAATTTAACAACAGTGGAGAAGTGGAGAGAGGTGGTGGTGAGGTAAACTTGATGGAGTTCTTTGATAAAACAATGGAGAGGGCTGATGAGGGTGGTGTGATTGAAGTTATATATATGGATGTTCAAAAGGTGGTTGATCAAATGACATTCAATAGACAGGTTAGGAAAACTGAAACCTATGGATTAAAGTGACAGTGATATTGTGGATATAACATTGGCTAATGAAAAGTAAACAGAGAGAAATGGTGAAAGGTTGTTGGTCAGACTCCAGGTGAGTATACAGTGGTGTTCCCCAGGGCTCGATATTAGGACCACTGCTCTGTTTGCTCTTGGAGAACCCGGGGTGGGTAGGGCAGAGCCCCCTCCTCCTCCCACTTTACAGAGTTTCCCCTCTCTAGCCTCTGCTCCATTTGTAGGTCATGTAACTACAGTCCCCATAACTCGTCCAGAGTTCGGTTAGCAAATCCTCTGTCCTCCATGAATGTCTGCAGAAGCTCACAACGCAACCTCCAGAAAAACATCCACAGCACCTCCACTAATTTTACAATAACAGAAGTAAGTCAAAAGCACCTCACATGTAAGCTGAGTAAAAAATACACGCATATGAACTAGGAGCAGACGTAGGCCATTCGGCCCCTCGAGTCTGCACCGCCATTCAATCAGATCATAGCTGATCGGTTTGTGTTTCGAATTCCACACTCCCATCTAACCTTGATAACCTTTCATTCCCTGGCCTGATAAGAATTTATCTATCTCCACCTTAAAAATATTCAATGACCCCGTCTCCACCACCTTCTATGGCAGAGAATTCCAAAGTCACACAACCCTCCAGAGAAAAATGTTCTCCTCCTCTCTGTCCGAAAGCAGCGACCCCTAATTTCGAAACAGTGCCCCCTAGTACTGGACTCACCCACAAGAGGAAACATCCTTTCCTCATTCACCATGTCAAGGCCTTTCAGGTTCTTATAAACTTCAGTCAAATCTCCCCTCACCATTCTAAATTCCAGTGAAAACAAGACCGTCCGTCCAACCTTTACTCAGAACACAACCTGCTCAATCCTGGTATCAATCTAGTAAACCACATCTGAACCGCCTCCAAAGCATTCACATCCTCCATTAAATAAGGAGACCAAAACTACAGACAGTATTCGAGATGTGGTCTCACCAATGCCCTGTATAACTGAAGCATCACATGCTGACTTTTATTTTCAATTCCTCTTGTAATAAAGGAGAGCATTCCATTAGCCTTCTTTGTTACTTGCTGTACCTACCTACTAACAGTTTGTGACTCATGCACTACAGAACCTAGATCCCTCAGCACCTCGGAATTTTGCAGTCCTCCTGCCAAAGTGAAAAACTTCACATTTTCCCACATTAGACTCCATCTGTCAGATGTTTTTCCCCACTCACTCAACCTATCTATATTGGACTACACCCTCCTTGTGTACTCTTCACAACATACTTTCCTACCTATCTTTGAGTCATCTACAAATTTAGCTAACATGCCATCGCTTCCCTCATCTAAGTCTTTCATATAAATTGTAAAATGTTGAGGCCCCAGCACAGACGCATGATGGACTCAACTTGTCACATCCTGCCAATCTGAAAAGGACCCATTCATGCATACTCCCTCTTTTCGGCAACCGGCCAATAAAACTTCGATCCAAGCTAATATGCTACCCACTACACCATGAGCTCCTACTTTGCACAATAACCTTTTATGTGGCACCTTGTCTAATGCATTCTGGAAATCCAAGCGCAGTATGTCAAAGGGCTCCCCTTTACCCATATCGCATGTTACTCCTTCAAAGAACTCCAATAAATTGGTTAAAGATGACTTCCCTTTCATAAAACAATGCTGTCTATTCGCGATTACCTTGAGTTTTTCTAAGTGCCCAGCGAAAGCCTCCTTAATGATCGATTCAAACATCTTCCCCACGGCAGATGTCAAGCTAACTGGCCTATAGTTACCTGCTTTCTGCATCCCCCTCGTCTTGAATAGAAGGGTTATATTTATTACTTTCCAGTCTGATGGAACCGTTCCAAAATTAGTGAACTTTGAAAAATTAACAACAACACGACTACTACCTCATTAGCCACCTCTTTTAAGACTCTAGGATGAAGCCCATCAGGACCCGGGGACTTTTCAGCCCGCAACTCCATAAGTTTGCTCAGTAATGCTTCCCTGGCAATTGTATTTTCACCAAGTTTCTCTCTTCCATCCACCTCCTGATTTACAGCTACTACTGGAATGTTTCTTGTATCCTCTATAGTGAAGACAGAAACAAAATATTTGTTCATTGCATCCGCTGTTTCCTTTTTATCTACTATTAACTCCACATTCTCACTGTCCAGAGGACCAACGCTCTTTTTACTTAATCTTCTCCTTTTTAAATACGCCGAGAAACTCTTGCAATCCATTTTTACATTTCTAGCTAGCTTCCTATTATACTCGAATGTCTTTCTCCTGATTAACCCGTTAGCCATTGTCTGCTGTTCTTTATATTCTGACCAATCATCTGAACTGCCACTCATCTTTGCACAATTATCTGCCTTTTCCTTAAGTATGATGTGTTCCGTAATTTCTTACTAAACTGCTGTTGGGTCCTCCACCATATAGTAGGAATATACTAATTATGGAGTATTCCTGAAATATCCCCTTAAATGTCTGCCACTGCTTCTCTATTGACCTATCTCCAAGACGAGTAACCCAGTTCACTTCAACGAGCTCAACTTTCATGCCCAAATAGTTTCCCTTATTCACGTTTAAAATACTGATCTTAGATCCACTCTTCTCTCTTTCAAACTGGATGTGAAATTCAGTCATAATGTGGTCGCTGCTACCTAGAGGTGCCTTTACTCTGAGGTCATTAATTAATCCTGTCACATTACATTATACGAAGTCTAATATAACCTTATCTCTGGTTGTTTCCAGAACGTGCTGCTCCAAGAAACTACCTCGAAAGCATTCTATGAACTCTTCATCCGGGTTACAGTCCCCAATCTGATTTTTCCAGTTTATATGTAGATTAAAATCACCCATGATTATTGCCGTATGTCTATCACAAGTAAACAATGTTTCTTCTTGTATACGATGTCCTACATTGTGATTACTGTTAGGAGGTCTGTGGACCACTCCTGCTAGGGACTTCTTTCTCCTGGTATTCCTCACCACCACCCAAATCGATTCTACATTTTGATCCCGTGAACCAAGGTCATCTCGAACTAATGCCCCAACACCATCCTTGATTAACAGTGTCACCCCTCCACATTTACCTAGCTTCCTATTCTTCTTGAATGTCAAATATCCCTCAATATTCAGGACCAGGAAGCCTGGTTCTTTTAAAAATACTAGAGGGGATTCCTGGTGCTGCTCAATGTATGCTCAGTTGTGAGTGACTAACACACGCGATCAGTGGACACGCACGGACCAAGTTTCAAAGATGTACATATTAGCTGCTAGAAAGGGACATTGACGTTACTCCAAACCCCTCCTCAGACTAACAGCAAATGCACAGTGCACCCAGGCTAGATCCCTACACAGAATGGGGGACTGTGCTGGCCACACTATAAGTGGTTGGCTGTTCCATTCCCATCGTTTTTATAGATCCATGTTTTTGTTACTTTGGCACCAGTGGCACCTTAGTGTAAAAATCACAGCCGGAGGTGCTAGGGAGGGGAAAGAAATTCACTTTTAAAAGGGAATTTAAAAAAGTTTCAAAGGCATAAGATTTACAAGAATATGTGAAATCGAGAGGGGAATAGGGCTAATTGGAGTGGTGAGGCCATGGAGAGATCCAAAGACAAGAATGAGAATATTAAAATTAAGGTGTTGCCAGACCGGAAGACAATGTAGATCAGTGAGCACAGGGGTGATGGGTGATCGGGATTTGGTGTGAGTTAGAACACAAGCAGCAGATTTCTGGATGGGCTGTGGTTTATGGAGGTTAATAACTGTGAGGGTGACCAGGATAGAATTGGAAGGTGACCAGGATAGAATTGTAATAGTCAAGTGTGGATTTAACAAAGGCACAGATGAGGGTTTATGCGGTCGATGGGCTGAGGCAGAGGTGGAGATGGGACATTTTACAGAGGTGGTGATAGGCAGGGTTGGTGATGGAGAGAATATGGAGATGAACTCAGCTCAGTGTCAACTGGATGCAGAGGTCGCAAACAGTCTGTTTCAGCCCCAGACATTGGGCAGCGAGAGGAATGCAGACAGTGGATAGGGAATGGAGTTTGTGGCAGTGACTGAAGACAATGGCTTCAGACTTCCCAAGATTGACATGACAAGAACATTAAATCTGTAAAATATGTTTATAATTCTAAACGTTGGATACAGAGACTCACCAGGGACACCAATAATAGCGAGGATGGGATAAAAGAACAAAGAACAAAGAACAAAGATAATTACAGCACAGGAACAGGCCCTTCGGCCCTCCAAGCCTGCGCCGATCCAGATCCTCTCTCTAAACATGTCGCCTATTTTCTAAGGTTCTGTATCTCTTTTCTTCCTGCCCATTCATGTATCTGTCTTGATACATCTTAAAAGACTCCATCGTGCCCGCGTCTACCACCTCCGCTGGCAATGCGTTCCAGGTGCCCACCACCCTCTGCGTAAAGAGCTTTCCACGCATATCCCCCCTAAACATTTCCCCTTTCACTTTGAACTCGTGTCCTCTCGTAATTGAAACCCCCACTCTGGGAAAAAGCCTCTTGCTGTCCACCCTGTCTATACCTCTCATGATTTTGTGCACCTCAATCAGGTCCCCCCTCAACCTCCGTCTTTCTAATGAAAATAATCCTAATCTACTCAACCTCTCTTCATAGCTAGCGCCCTCCATACCAGGCAACATCCTGGTGAACCTCCTCTGCACCCTCTCCAAAGCATCCACATCCTTTTGATAATGTGGCGACCAGAACTGGACACAGTATTCCAAATGTGGCCGAACCAAAGTCCTATACAACTGTAACATGACCTGCCAACTCTTGTACTCAATGCCCCGTCCGATGAAGGAAAGCATGCCGTATGCCTTCTTGACCACTCTATTTACCTGCGTTGCCACCTTCAGGGAACAGTGGACCTGAACACCCAAATCTCACTGGACATCAATTTTCCCCAGGACTTTTCCATTTCCATTTGAATCATCTTCAGTGCATAATACATCCGATCATCTAATGTTAGCCAAAAATAATCGGCAGTAACTAGGCCAAGCCAATAGGAGAAACTCCTGCTTCCCATGGTTGTAACATCCCAAGCTATTTTTCTCATGTTCTGACCCAGTGTTGTAACATTCCAATCTATTGTTCTCAGATTCTGGTCTATCCTCTCTCTCGCTGGGGCTGCTGATCCTTGATAGCGCCGGAATGATGCTGTTGTTGACACTATGGGATAATACACTGAAAGGAGTCCTGTATTAATAGAAGAGGGAAACCCTCCAGCGACACAATTAGGGTCCATGATGACTGACATTAATTACAATCACTGAACAAACAGGTTCAGTTAACCCCTTTCAATCAAAACTCTTCTTGTGCCACAATAAAGTAGACCATTTACCCTGTCTGAATGGGATGTGTGGGGGATGCTGAGAGAAGGAATGTTGAAAATAGCAGAGGCAGTGACAGAATGTTCCAATCCTCCTTGGATATGGGCTTCATGCCAGAGATGGGAAGGGTTGTAAATGTTACACTTGGTTTAAAAAAGGAGAGATGGAGCAAACGGTGTAATTACTGACCAGTCAGTCTAACGTCGCTGGTGGGAAATTTCTAGACTTCACAGCCCAGGACAAAAACATTCGTTGCTTGGAAAAAAACATGGGACAATAAATGGACGGCAGCAGGGATATGGTAATGACAAATCATATCTGGCAAAGCCCAACAACAACAGCTTACATTTCTTGGTCAAAGCAGGAGGTATTAAGTAGTGTCTTAAGGGAGGAAAGTGAGGCATAGAGGCAGTGACAGTGGTATAGCGGTAATGTCACTGAACTAGAAAACCAGAGGTTCAGGCTAATGCCATGGGTTCAATTCCCACATGGCAGTTGGTGGGAATTAAAATTCAATCAATTAATAATTTCAATTCATTAATAAATGTCTGGAAATGAAATTTAGTCTCAGTCATGGTGCCATGAATCTATCATCGATTGTTGTAAAAACCGATCTGATTTACTAATGTCCTTTCGGGAAGGAAATCTGCTGTCCTTACCTGATCTGGCCTCCATGTGACTCCAGACCCTCAACAATGTGGTTAACCCTTAACTGCCTGGTGAAATGTCCCAGCAAGTCACTCATTTGTCAAGGGCAATTAGGGATGGGAACAAATGCTGGCCTTGCCAGCGATGCACATATCCCACACACGAATAAAATAAAAGAGGTGTAGTTAGGGAATTCCAGAGCTTTGGGTCTAGGCAGCTGAAGACCTGGCTGGCAGTGGAGCAATGATGAAAATCAAGCATACACAAGAGACCAGGATTGGAGGAGTGCAGATGTCTTGGAGGGTAGTGGGGCTGGTGAATATGACCTAGATAAGGAGGTGTGAGGACATCGAGGGAGTTGCAAACACGGTTGAGAATTTTAAAATCAAGACATTGCTTAACTGGCAGCCGATGTATGTCAGTGATCGGGGAACGGGACTTGGTGTGAGTTTACACAAGAGCAGCAGAGTTTGGATGACCTCAAGTTTACAGAGAGTAGAATGTATGAGACAAGCCAGGAGTGTGTTAAAATCTGGAATAGAAAGCTAGTCTCAGTCATGGAGCCATGAAACTATCATCGTTTTTTGTTAAACACCATCTGATTCACTAATGTCCTTTAGGGAAAAAAATCTTCCGTCCTTTCCTGGTCTAGCCCACATATGACTCTAGACTCACAGCAATGTTATTGACTCTTAACTGCCTTCTGTAAAGGCCTAGCAAGCAACTCTGTTGAAGCATTTGAAAAGAAGGCTGAGAGTTTTTAAATTGATGTGTTGCTGACCAGGATCCAATGTCGGTCAGTGAGTTCAGGGGGTGATGGGTGAACAGGACTTGGTGTGAGTTAGGACATGGGCAGCAGTGTTTTTCATCACCTCAAGTTTATGGCGGGTAGAATGTGGGAGACCAGCCAGGAGTGCGTTGGAATAGTCAAGTCTACAGGTAACACAGGCAAGGAGGAGTGTTTCGTCAGCAGAGGAGCTGAGACAGGGATGAAGTCGTCCTCTGTTAAGTGGGTGGAAATAGGCAGTTTTATTGATAGCGTGAATATTTGGTAGGAAGCTCATCGCAGGAGCAACTATGACACCAGGTTGCAAACACTATGCTTTAGTCTCAGACAGTTGCCAAGGAGAGGGATGGAGTCTGTAGCTAAGAAATGTTTGATGTGGGGTTTGAAAACACTGGCTTTAGTTTTCCTAATATTTAATTGGCCTGGCAGATGTGTGAAGTGATACATTGTGGAAAGATTTTATAATATTATTTATTCATGGGTTGTGGGTGTCGCTGGCTGGGCCAGCAGTTATCACCCACCCCCAATAGCCTTTGAGAAGGTGATAGCGAACTGCAGGTGGATGAATGAGGAGAGATAACACAACTTTAAAGGTGGTGAGAATAACAGAGAGACCTGGGGTGTTTGTGTGCAATCTTTGAAGTGAGCTGGACAGGTTAACAAACAGTTAACAAAGAAAATAGATTCCTAGGTTTTATTAATAGAGACACAGAGTCGAATAGTCAGGATGTTATGTTACACCTATAGAAAAGACTAGATCGGCTCCACCTGGAGCATTGTGTCCAATACAGGGAACCACATTTTAGGAAGGACATGAGCCCATTGGAGAGGGGATAAAAGAGTTTTACTGGAATTTTTCCAGGGATGAGGGATTACAGTTATGTAGCTGGGATGGTTCAACTTAGAGCAGGGAAATGTAAAAGCAGATCTGATCGAGATGCGAAGCAGAAAGCAGAGAGTAGTGGAGAATATTTATTGTTCAGTCTGGAGGGAAGTACACAGTGGCGTTCCCCTGTTCTGAAGAAGGGTCACTGACCTGAAACATTAACTCTACTTCTCTCTCCACAGATGCTGTCAGACCTGCTGTGTATTTCCAGCATTCCTTGTACTTATTTCAGATTTCCATCATCCTCAGTATTTTGCTTTTATTATCCCGAGGGTCACTGTTGGGATCACTGTTGCAGTATGTTAATACAATGGGCTTGTGTACAGAGGGGATAATGTCAAGGTTTTGTGATGGGTGGAAACTCAGAAATGTGAATAAACAGTGAGAAGGATAGTAACAAACTTCAGGAGGACAGAGACTGACTGGTGAATTGGACAGGAACATGGCAGATGTAATTTAACACAGTGAAGTGTGAAGTGAGACATGGGTAGGAAGTATGAGGAGAAACAATATAAAATAAATGGTACCATTATAAAGCGGGTGCAGGATTAGAGAGACCTGCGGCGTCACACACAGATCTTTGATGGTAACATGTAGTGTCCTTGGTGTCAGAGAGAGAGGCACAGAGTGATAAAACTCATGAGGAAATGCTGATGTTTGGACATCATTGGTTAGGTCATAGCTGGAGAATTATGTCCAATTCTGGTCACCACACTTTGATAAGGATGTCAAGGACTTAGTGAAGATACAGAGGTGATTTACTAGAATGGTACCAGGGATCTGGGAATTCAGTTATGTGGAGAGATTGGAAAAGCTGGGATTGTTCTCTTTGGAGCAATGAAGGGTAAGGGGTGATTTAATATATAATTCAAAATCATTAAGGGTTTTGATAGGGTAATTAATGTGAAACTGTTTCCAGTGTCAGGAAGTTCAGTATTAAGAAGACACAGATTGAAGGTAATTGACAAAGAACCAGAGGTGAAATGAGGAGAATTTTCTTACACAGCGAGTTGTTGGGATATGGGATTCACTGCCTGAAAACATGATGGAAGCAGATTCAATAATATCATTCAAAAGAGAATTCAGCAAATACTTGAATAGGAAAGAAAGGAGACTGCAGAAAGTTGGGGGGGGGGGGCGGTGTTGGTGGTGGAATTCATTAAGTAGCTCATTCCAAGAGACAGCACTGAAACAATGGGCCGAATAGCCTCCTTTTGTACTGCATCAGTCTCTGATTCTATGAGAAATAGACAGAGTGTAGAGAGCGAGTGAGGACATGAAAGGAAGATTGATATAGCGAGAAAATCGGGGTTGCTTCGCTTTTCGGGTGTAAGGATTGTAATTCGTGATCTGCCCTTGCCTATTCATGTTCAGGCAGGTGACACACAAACTTCCTGCTGCCTTCTCATTTCCACGAATTCTATGTACCGCCTAGGGTTACACGCGGTGCTGTCTGTCTGCTGGGCCCTAAGGTTGTGTGAGGCTGGCTCGTGTTTCATCCAGGATTCAGCTCTTAAAGACAGTCTGTTCCTCTTAAAGGGAAGTTGCACTGAATCACAGGAGGCTGCTGCTGACTGTGAAATGCCGCAATTAGAGACAAGGTAAATGGAGTACTAGGACAGAGAGAGGGTTCTGCGGTTCACGGATGTGGTGCTGGAGGCCTTAGTCATGGAGGGTGACAGGAGCAGACAGGCCATGTTCCCATGGGGTGGGGTGCAGACCCTCAAGAAATGCACTTCGAAGTGAATAGGAGCAGGTGGCTAGGGAGGTCAGTGCAAGAAGTCTGGCCCCGAGGACCTGGCAGAAGAGCCAGAAGAAGTTAAATGAACTCACACGGGTGGTCAATGTCAGTGAATTCATCTCCACATGACATCTCCTGCCCTCAACACCAGTAACCTCTCACACTGCTCAATGGACCACACCCCCATCACTCACCCATCAGCTGTCCCTAACACTCAGGACCCACACCTAACATTCACATACTCCATCTCACCCTCACACACCTTCCACTGATACCAGCCTCACATCCACCTCTCCCTGCCTCCACTTGCCTCCAGCTATTCAGCTGTGGCAGGCACATCACCCAAACACAGTGCAACACAATCAGTGACATTCTGCCCTCTCTCTTACAGGACAAGATGGCTCATAAACACAGGGAGCAGCAGTGATCCAGTGGGGACCAGGCATACCTTCATCCCCTGAGCCTGAGGGAGGAGATGATTCTCCACATCATAGGACCGGCTGTGTCAGAGCCCGTGGCATCCGGCATCACCGAGAGCATTCAGGATGATGTTATGTTGCTGCCTTATGTTCCTTCTTAACTCCCACCTCCCCCTCATCCTATTGTCTGGGAAGATGTACAAGCTGCAGATGGTGGGACCATGGACCTCCTGCTTTCCATCCCATTCCCAATCCCTCACCACAACCCTCCCCTTCTGATTTTATACTTTCCAATGATAACCCAGAACTTCCAGCTTCCCAGTCACAGCAGCTCCAAGTGACAGAGAGAGAGAAGCAGCACAGGACTGCTGGTGAAGTCCCATCACTTGGTCTGAAACTCAAAGTCACCAGCTCAAATTATTTCGCTGTGCGTATCTTAGAGGCTGGTATAGAGTCGGAATCTGCACGTGGTGAGTCACCGAGCACGAGTGAGCTGCAGCCAGGCCAGGGGGAAAGGATAGTTCATGTGTCAGATCACCGGAGGGCGAGGTCACAAACGAGTTATAATACACAGGACACAAATGTAAACATTGCTGGAACAGCAGACAGGAGAATGCTGATCGACATGTACAGTGAGATACTTTGTCCATTGACAAACCTCTCAGACAGTCTGTTATCACTGTCAAAGAACATGGAGGAGTCCGACTCCAACATGGCACAGGACATTGCACAGAGTTTGAAGGACATTCTTTCCCCTGTCGAAGTGGTCACTAACTCCATGACAGCACTAGCGGACCCAGCTGTGATACAATTGTTGGTGACCATTGTCTCAGCTTCCACTGCAGCACAGATGGCAGACACCCAACGTCTCAGTGCTGTAGTGGAAACTCAGACTCAGATTGCTTGCTGCCATGTAGGATCAGACTGCTGCCATCATGGCTGTGGATCTCAGTGTTCAAAGGATTTTGCAGGCTCTCACAACAGTCCAGCAATCTGTGATCCAGTAGATTACTAGGATTCCTGAGGTGTCGCCCCGTGGCAGTGACAGTGTCTCCGTGGAGCATGAACCTGCTGTCCTCTCTGAGGATGACAGTATTTGTTCTCCCTTCACTGTCACTCCACCAGTGTCCTTGCTGTTACCCATCAGCTAGCCCAGACTGCTGCTGCCCATGTCGAGGTGGTGCAGTCCGAAACCGAGCCCTCAAAGCCCAGAGCTGCTCGAGGACGTCCTGCAAGGCCATATGCAGTCTCCCCAGTGAAAGTCAGCAACCTTCCACCAGCCATGCTGCAGACACTGGGGAAACACTGTGTAGGATCCCTAGCAAAGTCGAGGGAACCCACAAGACAGTCACTAAGGGAATCTACAAGGGTGAATAGTTGCGTTGTGTTTGCATAATTGGATGTGTTGTTGGATAAAGATGTTCATGAAAAGGTTTTTATTGCAGGATGGTGACCAAGCGGATGCTGTGATGGGGCATCTCAGATGGGGACAATGGTGGAGAATGGGGAATCCGTGGTGGGAAAGTGAAGTTGTCCTATGGCAACCGGAATCTTAGCAGGCAATCGCCGGCAGCCTGTCCGGGTGGAAGGCATCCAGGAAATATTCTGGAAATATCCTGGTTGGTTGGCGATGGATGGTGGGGTTTGAATTCCTTGGGGGTGAATCATGAGCCATGTAAAGACAGGGTAGTGATTCTCTCCGAGGAGCTACACTCTGATTCTCCACAGAGTTCTGAAGTTTGTAGGAACAGAGGAGGAGGTGTCGGGCGTCTTGCAAAGCATTAAGGTAAATAAGTCCCCAGGGCCTGATGGGATCTAATGCAGAATACTGAGGGAGGCAAGGGAAGAAATAGCTGGGGCCTTGACAGAAATCTTTGCATCCTCATTGGCTATAGGTGATGTCCCAGAGGACTGGAGAATAGCAAATGTTGTTCCTTTGTTTAAGAAGGATAGCAAGGATAATCCAGGAAATTACAGGCCGGTGAGCCTTTGGTCAGTGGTAGGGAAATTATTAGAGAGGATTCTTCGGGGCAGGATTTACTTCCATTTGGAAACAAATGAACTTATTAGTAGCGAGAGGCAGCATGGTTTTGTGAGGGGGAGGTCGTGTCTCACTAACTTGAATGAGTTTTTTGAGGAAGTGGCGAAGATGATTGATAAAGGAAGGGCAGTGGATGTTGTCCATACAGACTTCTGTAAAGCCTTTGACAAGGTCCCTCATGGCAGACTGGTGCAAAAGTTGAAGTCACACGGAAGCAGAGGTGAGCTGGCAAGATGGATACAGAACTGGCTCGGTCATAGAAGACAGAGGGTATCAGTGGAAGGGCGCTTTTCTGAATGGAGGGCTGTGAATAGTGGTGTTCCGCAGGGATTAGTGCTGGGACCTTTGCTGTTAGTAGTATATATATATACGATTTGGAGGAAAATGTAGCTGGTCTGATTAGTAAGTTTGTTCAAAACACAAAGCTTGGTGGAGTTGCGGATAATGATGAGGATTGTCAGAGGATACAGCAGGATATGGATCGGTTGGAGACTAGGGCGGAGAAATGGCAGATGGAGTTTTTCCAGACTCTCGCTGGCACGAGAGTGTCAATATAAATTTGTGTTTACATTCCCGGACAACTGTACACCTGGATGTGTCTCCCCCAGGGATTACATGATAATCCGTCAACATTCCACCAGTGGTTGGCCATAAATCCGGTGTTACAGGTGCCGGACCCACCCCTACCCTTTGCCCTCGATGTCGCTACCACAGATACCACCTTATCAGCGGTATTCCTTCAGAAGAAACATGGCCGATTCTGCCGAGTGGAATACGCATCTCACTTGTTAACATCAGTAGAAAGGGTCTTGACAATGTGTGAAAAAGATTTGCTGGCCGTCTTCTGGGTGATTCAAAATGTTACTTATATTGTCAGCCTCAGCCCCGTTACTATCCTAACTGAACACACACCCTTCCAGTTGTTACTGGATGGACGGTTGAAGGACAGTAATGTTGTATTGTCAGCCTCAGCCTTGTTACTATCCTAACTGAACACACAACCTTCCAGTTGTTACTGGATGGACGGTTGAAGGACAGTAATGTTGTATTGTCAGCCTCAGCCTTGTTACTATCCTAACTGAACACACACCCTTCCAGTTGTTACTGGATGGACGGTTGAAGGACGGTAATGTTATATTATCAGCCTCAGCCCTGTTACTATCCTAACTGAACACACACCCTTCCAGTTGTTAGTGGATGGACGGTTGAAGGACGGTAATGTTATATTATCAGCCTCAGCCCTGTTACTATCCTAACTGAACACACACCCTTCCAGTTGTTACTGGGTGGTCGGTTGAAGGACGGTAATGTTATATTGTCAGCCTCAGCCCCGTTACTATCCTAACTGAACACACAACCTTCCAGTTGTTAGTGGATGGATGACTGAAGGACGGTAATGTTAGTCAGAATCACATTGCTCGGTGGGCCTTGCTCTTGCAAGGTAGATATTTTTCAGTAAAAAAGGAAAATACTTTGACATGCTTGGCATACAATTTAATCTACCAGGCTGCACCCCATGAGTGTCAGGTTTTGACAGAAAAGGCCGTCAAGGGACATTTTGTGCCAAAATCAGTGCGGGGCGGGGGTGTACAAAGGAAGAAAACAGAAATCAAACCAGCACTCAACATTTTTGTTGACGGTTCATCTGCAGTGGAGGATGGGATTAGGCAGGCAAAGTGCGGATTACAAATACAGGATCATAATGGAAAACTTATTAAAGACATTGCCTTACAGTTACTGGCGAGTTTAAGTGTGCAGCGTGCAGAACTAGCTGCAGTCACTTTGTGCTGACACAACCACATGTTTCCCCCACTGGTTGATATAAATTCTGACAGTATGTACGTGTGTAACTGTTTGACCGAATACCTACCTCTGTGGGAAGCGAGATGTTTTGTGTCAGCAGATGGCAAACTTTTTTCCATCTGTCCTATTACTGCAGAGAATAGTAGATGCAGCGAGGAGAGGATTACAGAAAATACTATGATATATTGACCTGTGTTGTGAAAATTGGTAAGGAGATAATTGGGACAACTTTGTCTAAGTGTCGTCTGGAAAACCAGGTGGTGATATGTCCTCACCCTATATATATATATATATATATATATATATATATATATATATATATACATGCATATAAAACAGCAGAATCAAAATGTGGATTTAATACCACTGTAACTTGCACCATGGAAACTAGGAAGGCATTATCAGGTTAACCCATGTGGCCTATAAGGCAAAGGGGAGATATTGCTTAACCACCACAATGAAGAAGTACCAGTATGGACATAACCGGATTTGTATGGTGAGCAACAGTACGTCGCTTGTCAACCCACAAATACCAACTTGAGTAGAGAAGACGGAGTTGGTCGGCATACATAAAAGAAAGACAGAAACGATAATTGTTACAGAAAGTATTAAGGACGACTTGATCAATTACCTGCGGGAATATTAATAAGCTATTCAGCCATTGCCCAAACGTTTGGGTCAAGAGAGGCAGCAACGAGAAACCATTGCTGTAGTGTACTACAATCTGGTACAACAGTGGAAGATGATACAAGTTCAGATTGATGAGATAATGATTCTACCTGGTGGGAAGACTTATGGAACTGGGGGTCAAACGTAAAGATACACCCTGGTTTAGAATTATCTCCCATGTCCTGATAGTCGTTTCGGGTGTCATAGTGATAGATGTGACATACTTAATTTGGAAACTTAAGAAATTGATTAAGGAATGTGAGAGGATGTATGAACACAGGTTGGACAGCTACCTTAAAGGCAATCAGTATTCGAACTTGCTCCATTAAAATATAGACAATTAATTATGTAACACGAGGGTAGTTGTATAACTATTGGTAGATACTTAAAATGAATTAATGAATGACAAATGTATTCTAAAAGTTAAATTGCGACTGCGTTATGCTCGCACAAGTGATTAATTAAGTAACAATGATGTTTACATTGTGCTTTCTTTAACTATGCTTTCTACTTATGATCTTGCGTTAACAATGAAATTATAATTGCACAAGTGTACTACCTGAGAGACATGAGAGTGTGATCCCTTGGGCATAGCCCTGCATGATCAGAGGCGGACGGGGGGTGGAGGGGGGGGGGGGTGTGTGTGGTGGTGGGTGTAGACTCAGGAAAAACACATAAGAACGTAATTGAAACAATGAGGCTCGTCACACAACAATACACAACGTTTTGAAACATAGAGGGGCTGGTTAGAAGGAGCACAGCAAACAGATGGTCAGGAATTGTGGACCATACAGAAAAGCAGGCTGAAACAAGAGAGAGATTCTACCAGACAGTGTCCCTGCACAAACCAGATAAAGGAGTTTCTATTGGCATGAGGTATGATTAGACTCACAGTAGACAATGGCTGAAAATGGTGACAGCACGAGAACCCCGAGGAAGAACACTCAAGAAAATTCCCTGAGTTATGGACTCAGAGAATAGAAGGGCAGCTGCCATTCCGAGACTGATCACCTCGTGTCTTGGGGTAGTATAACATGCAAGTAGTGAGTGCTTGTACCTGATGATTTAATGTGTGAATAAACATTGATATACCTTCCACCAGTCCGATTCTGTGAATTCTTCAAGAGCAAGTGCAGATTAGGCACAGCAACAATCTGATAGCTCTATACAGGGTCTTACCAGGAACATAAACACAAGCAACGCCAAGAGAGAAAATTACACGACCAGTAACAAAATTAGCAATGCTTCGTAGAGTTTACAGCCTTTATCAAAGACTCACCAGGAGTAACAACAACAGCAAAGAGGGATGAGAAAATGACAGGGGCAGTAATTCAGTTAAACACGGTTTATAGAATTAATAGCTGGATAAAGAGTCTTACCAGGAACACCAATAATAGCGAGGATGGGATAGTAAATATATTGAATAATCTGAAGAGCAAAAAAGATCCGATAGTCTAATGAGTACAAGTCATAATATGTGGAAAGAGCGTCAAATTGCCAGATTAAACTCCTGTCCATTGTTGAAACATTCCCATCGATTGTTCTCAGATTCTGACCCATTGTTGTAACATTACAATCTATTGTTCTCAGATTCTGATCTACCCTCTCCCTCTGTCTGGAGCTGTTTGTCCCTCTTACTGCCGGGTTTGATGCTCCTGTTGACACTATGTGATAATACATTGAAATGACTCCCATATTAATAGAAGATGGAAACCCTCCAGTGAAACAATTAGGGTCCGTGGAGACTGACATTAATTCCAGTCACTGAACAAACAGGTTCAGTTAACCCCTTTCAGTCCAGCACTGTTTGTACCACAATAAAGTAGAACATTTATCCGGTCTGGATGGGATGTATGAGAGATGCTGAGGGAAGGAAAGTTGGGAATAGCGGAGGCACTGGACAGAATCATTCAATCCTCCTTGGATATGGGAGTTGTGACAGAGGGCTGGAGGGTTGTAAATGTTACACCCTATTTGAAAAAAAGGAGAGATTGAGTAAACAATGCATTTACTGACCAGACAGTTTAATGTCACTGATGGGGAAATTTCATAACACAGGACAAATATATTCATTGCTTTGAAAAACATGGAATAATAAATAGACAGCAGGAGGGATATGGTGATGTCAAAGCATGACTGGCAAACCTCAACAACAACTTATATTTATATAGTGCTTTTAATGTTATAAAACATCCCAAAGTGCTTCTCAGGATCATTATGAAGCAAAGTATGACACTGAGACACAACAGGAGATATTAGATCAGATGGCCAACAGCTTGAACAAAGAGATAGGTTTTAAGGAGTACCTGAAAGGAGGAAAGCGAGACGTAAAGGCGGTGACCGTAGCGGAGTGGTAATATTACCAAAATTGTAATACCGAGGATCAGGCTGATTCTCTGAGGACATGGGTTCAAACCCCACCGTGGTAACTGGTGCAATTTAAAATTCAATATGTGCTAAAATTCAATTAATTAATACAAATCTGCATTTGAAAACTATTCTCAGCAACGGTGCCATGATGCTATCATTGATCGTCATGAAAAAAAAAACAGCCTGGCTTACTGATGTTCTTCAGCAATGGAAATCTGCCATCCTTATACGGTCTGGTCTCCATGTGACTCCAGACCCACAACAATGTGGTTGACTCTAAACTGAATTCTGAAAGGTCCAGCAAACCACTCAGTCATCAAGGGCAATTAGGGATGGGCAAAAAATGCTGGCCTTGTCAGTGACACCCACATCCCATGAACGAATGAAAAAAAAAAACAGTGCAGTGAGGATATTCCAGAACTTTGGGCCTAGGCAGCTGAAGACCTAGTCGCCAGTGGTGCAGTGATTAAAATCTGGGTGCACAAGAGGCCGGAATTAGAGGAGTGCATATATCTCGGTGGGTTGTGGAGGTGGAGGAGATTACACAGATATGGGGCGGGGGGCGAGGCCATGGAGGGATCTGAAAACAAGGATAAGAATTTTAAAATCAAGACATTGCTTGACTGGGAGCCAATGTCAGTCAGTGATAGATGAACGGGACTTGGTGTGAGCTAAGACATGGGCAGCAGAGTTTTGGATGACCTCAAGTTTACAGAGAGTAGAATGTGGGAGATCAGCCAGGAGTGAGTTGGAATAATCACATCGAGAGGTGACGAATGCATGAATGAGGTTTCAGCAGCAGATGGGCTGAGACAGGGGTGAAGTCGGGTGATGTTACTGAGGTGGAAATAGGCGGTTGTAATGATATCGTGAAAATGAGGTTAAAGATCATTTTGTGGTGAAATGTGACACCAAGGATGTAAACATATTGTCTGAATCTCAGACTGTCACCAGGAAGAGGGATGGAATCAATAGCAAGGGAACAGAGTTGGAGTGGGGAGTGAAAACAATGGCTTCAGTCTTCCCAATATTTAATTGGAGGAAATTTCTGCTCATCCAGTACTGGGTGTCAGATAAGCAGTCTGATAATTTAACAACAGTTGAGGAGTGGAGAGAGGTGGTGGTGATGTAAACTTGATGGAGTTCTTTAATAAAACAATGGAGAGGGTTGATGAGGGTGGTGTGATTGAAGTTATATATATGGACTTTCAAAAGGTGTTTCATTAAGTGACATTCAATAGACAGCTTAGGAAAACTGAACCCGATGGATTAAAGGTACAGTGACAGTGTGGATATAACATTGACTAAGGAACAGTAAACAGAGAGAAGTGGTGAAAGGTTGTTGTTCAGACTCAATAGGAGTATACAGTGGTGTCCCCAAGGCTCGGTATTAGGACCACTGCTCTTTTTGCCCTTGGAAAACCCGTGATGGGTAGGGCAGAGACCCCTCCTCCTCTCTCTTTTCAGAGCTTCCCCTCTCTGCAGCCTCCGCTCCATTTGTTGGTCATGTTACAGACACAGAGACACTGTAACTACAGTCCCATACCTCGTCCAGAGTTGTGTCACCAAATACTCTGCCCTCCCTGAATGTCTGCAGAAGCTCACAACACAACCTCCAGAAAACCATCCACAGCACCTCCACTAACTTTACAATAACAGAAGTACGTCAAAAGCCCCTCACCTGTAATTTGGATGCCTGGTCATTTTAAATAACACCAGGGGGTTCTTCGTGCCGCTGAATGCATGTTCAGCTGAGAGCGACTAACACAGGCGGGCAGTGGACATGCACAGACCAAGTTTCACAGACGTACATCAAAGCTGCGGGAATGGATGATTGACATCGTATGCAGACCCCTCCTCACGCTGCAGACACACACATGTTACACCCACGCTATCACCCCGGCCAGCCTGGGTGTCCTGCACAATGTGATGGATGTGACCGGCAGTGCAGCTCACACCATTTTGTGGATCCAAACTTCCACAGCATCAGTGGAGCTGGAGAGATGAAATGTGTGGTCAGGGAGAGGCAGAGGGAATGAAACTCACTTTAAAAAGGGAATTAGAACAAGACTTTCAGATGAACAAGTTTCAGGAATATTGGAAATGAACAGGAGATTGGGATAATCAGAGCGTTGACAGTTAACATTTCAGGTCAGTGACCCTTCTTCGGAAGGGTCCTACTTTTCCGAAGAAGGGTCACTGACCCGAAATGTTAACTCTGCTTCTCTTTCCACAGATGCTGCCAGACCTGCTGAGTGATTCCAGCATTTCTTGTTTTTGTTTCAGATTTCCAGCATCTGCAGTATTTTGCTTTTATGCCATGAGATCCATGCTTGCTGCCATGCAGGATCAGACTGCTGCCAACATGGCTGTGGATCTCAGTGTTCAAAGGGGTTTGCAGGATCTCACAGCAGTCCAGCAATCTGTGATCCAGTAGATTACTCGGATTGATGAACTGTCGCCCCGTGGGACTGACAGTGTCTCCATGGAGCATGAATCTGCTGTCCTCTCTCAGGATGACAGTATTTGTTCTCCCTTCACTGCCACTCCACCAGTGTCCTTGCTGTTACCCTTCAGACATCCCAGGCTACTGCTGCCCATGTCGAGGTGGTGCAGTCCGACGCCCAGTCCTCAAAGCCCAGAGCTGCTCGAGGACGTCCTGCAAGGCCACCTGGAGTCTCCCCCAGGGAAAGTCAGCAGCCTTCCACCAGCCATGCTGCAGTCATTGGAGAAACACTGTGTAGGAGCACTAGTCAAGTCGAGGGAACCCACAAGACAGGCACTAAGGGAATACACAGGGGTGCATAGTTCAGTTTTGTATGTATAATTGGATGTGCTGTTGGATAGAGATGTCAAAGTAAATAATTTTGTTGGTGTTTTTTATTGTAGGATGGTGAGCAAGGGGACAATGTGATGGGGCGTCTCAGATTGGTGTAATGATGGAGAATGGGGGATCCATGGTGGGAAAGGGATGTTGTCCTATGGGAAACAGAATATTAGCAGGGTCTCTCAGACGGTCTTTCTGGGTCAAAGGCATCCAGGAAATATCCTCCCTGCCTCCTCCTCCTCCTCCTGAGGTAGCCTCCGGATTCCTGGTTCCCATGCCTGTGTCCTCATGATGGTGATGATATGAAGGGTGCAGCAGAACACCATGAACTTGGACACCTGCTCCAGTGTGGACTGGAGGGCTCCCTCTGGCGATTCGGACAGTGGCTGCATTACTTCATCACACTGATGGTCTGTTCCACCATGTTCCTGGTGACTTCATTGTTCACATTATACACATGTTAATTGTGTGAGGTTAGGTGGTGGTGGGAGGAGGTTTGGGGAAGAAGAAACATGAACTGTGTCTGGAGGGGGGTTACATTTGTCTCCGAGGAGCCACATTCTGGTTCTGCATGGGGGCCCGATGTGTCGGGACGGGCTGACTGCTTCAGAATTAAGGGATGGTGGCTGCTGCCAGGATGGTGGACATTCACCAACATGATGTACTGGGCATGCTCGCACACCAACTGTACATTAATGAAGTGAGAGTTCTTCCAGTTCCTGTACCTCTCCCCGTTGACATGGGGACACCGTAGAGACATCTCAAAAAACAGGAATGCAGCTATCCTCACAAAGCCAGGGGTCCCCTTATCCTGTTTCTCCCCGCTGAGGGAGAAAAAGGTGTATTAACTTCACCCAACATAGATGGCCTCTCTCACCTAGCGGATACATCAATGGACAGCACACATTCCTCACAACTACAGGCCAGTTAGTCCAACATCAGTGGTGGGAAAGGTTTTAGAACAATTATCAGGGATAAAACCACAAGCATTTGAGAGGTTTGAGTTACTTCAAGATAGCCAGCATAGATTTACAAAAGGAAAGTCATGCTTGACTAATCTAATTGCACTTTTGATGATGTAACAGAGAAGGTTGATGAAGGGAATGTGATGGATGTTGTCCAGATTGGTTTGAACAATGTGTTTGATAAAGTGCCACAGAAAAGGTTAATTACCAACATTGAGTCAAATGGAATGGGAGGGTCAGTGTCCAATTGGATAAAAAAATGGTTTACATAGAGAAAACAGTGTGTCAAAGTAAATGGCAGTTTTTCAGACTGAAAGGTGTTAGACAGTGAGTGTTCCGCCAGGGTCAGTGCTCGGGCCACTGTTTAATTTTGCTGTGTATAAATGACTTGGATCTTGGAATACAGAGTAGAATTTCAAAATCCGCCTCTGATACCAAACATGGAGCTGTGATAAACAGTGAGTATGTTCAGAACCACCTGCAACAGGACATAGATACTGATTGGAATGAGCAGACGAGTGGCAGATGAAAGTGTGAGACAAGTGTGAGGTGATGCATTTTGTCAGAAAGGATAGGAAGGTAATATAGACTTAATAACACTGTTCTAAACAGTGTGCAAGAACAGAGAGACCTGTGGCTGTATGAATATCCATCGTTGAAGGTGGCAGGACATATTGAGAGATTGGATAGTAAAATACATATAATCTTGGACTTCATACAGAGAGGCATTGAGTTCAAAAGCAGAGAAGTTATGATGAATGTTTAAAAATCTCTGGTTAGGTCTCAGCTGGACTTTCTTTTGGGCCTCCTTATCTCGAGAGACAATGGATACGCGCCTGGAGGTGGTCAGTGGTTTGTGAAGCAGCGCCTGGAGTGGCTATAAAGGCCAATTCTGGAGTGACAGGCTCTTCCACAGGTGCTGCAGAGAAATTTGTTTGTTGGGGCTGTTGCACAGTTGGCTCTCCCCTTGCGCCTCTGTCTTTTTTCCTGCCAACTACTAAGTCTCTTCGACTCGCCACAATTTAGCCCTGTCTTTATGGCTGCCCGCCAGCTCTGGCGAATGCTGGCAACTGACTCCCACGACTTGTGATCAATGTCACACGATTTCATGTCACGTTTGCAGACGTCTTTATAACGGAGACATGGACGGCCGGTGGGTCTGATACCAGTGGCGAGCTCGCTGTACAATGTGTCTTTGGGGATCCTGCCATCTTCCATGCGGCTCACATGGCCAAGCCATCTCAAGCGCCGCTGACTCAGTAGTGTGTATAAGCTGGGGGTGTTGGCCGCTTCAAGGACTTCTGTGTTGGAGATATAGTCCTGCCACCTGATGCCAAGTATTCTCCGAAGGCAGCGAAGATGGAATGAATTGAGGCGTCGCTCTTGGCTGGCATATGTTGTCCAGGCCTCGCTGCCGTAGAGCAAGGTACTGAGGACACAGGCCTGATACACTCGGACTTTTGTGTTCCGTGTCAGTGCGCCATTTTCCCACACTCTCTTGGCCAGTCTGGACATAGCAGTGGAAGCCTTACCCATGCGCTTGTTGATTTCTGCATCTAGAGACAGGTTACTGGTGATAGTTGAGCCTAGGTAGGTGAACTCTTGAACCACTTCCAGAGCGTGGTCGCCAATATTGATGGATGGAGCATTTCTGACATCCTGCCCCATGATGTTCGTTTTCTTGAGGCTGATGGTTAGGCCAAATTCATTGCAGGCAGACGCAAACCTGTCGATGAGACTCTGCAGGCATTCTTCAGTGTGAGATGTTAAAGCAGCATCGTCAGCAAAGAGGAGTTCTCTGATGAGGACTTTCCGTACTTTGGACTTCGCTCTTAGACGGGCAAGGTTGAACAACCTGCCCCCTGATCTTGTGTGGAGGAAAATTCCTTCTTCAGAGGATTTGAACGCATGTGAAAGCAGCAGGGAGAAGAAAATCCCAAAAAGTGTGGGTGCAAGAACACAGCCCTGTTTCACACCACTCAGGATAGGAAAGGGCTCTGATGAGGAGCCACCATGTTGAATTGTGCCTTTCATATTGTCATGGAATGAGGTGATGATACTTAGTAGCTTTGGTGGACATCCGATCTTTTCTAGTAGTCTGAAGAGACCACGTCTGCTGACGAGGTCAAAGGCTTTGGTGAGATCAATGAAAGCAATGTAGAGGGGCATCTGTTGTTCACGGCATTTCTCCTGTATCTGACGAAGGGAGAACAGCATGTCAATAGTCGATCACTCTGCACGAAAGCCACACTGTGCCTCAGGGTAGACGCGCTCGGCCAGCTTCTGGAGCCTGTTCAGAGCGACTCGAGCAAAGACTTTCCCCACTATGCTGAGCAGGGAGATTCCACGGTAGTTGTTGCAGTCACCGCGGTCACCTTTGTTTTTATAGAGGGTGATGATGTTGGCATCGCGCATGTCCTGGGGTACTGCTCCCTCGTCCCAGCACAGGCATAGCAGTTCATGTAGTGCTGAGAGTATAGCAGGCTTGGCACTCTTGATTATTTCAGGGGTAATGCTGTCCTTCCCAGGGGCTTTTCCGCTGGCTAGGGAATCAATGGCATCACTGAGTTCCGATTTGGTTGGCTGTATTTGGTTGGCTGGTTGGTCAGCTGGACTACTGTGTCCAATTCTGGTCACCACACTTCAGAAAGATTATGAAGGTCCTTGGTGCTGAGGAGATTTAACAGGATGGTTCCAGGGATGGAGGATTTTAGTTCCAAGGTTAGGTTACACGATTATGACAGGTTTAGATAATTTAGACAATGAAAAAGTGTTCCCATTAACTGATGGAAGAAAGATTAGGGAAACGGATTGAAGGTTCTGGACAAGAGATGCAGGAGGAATATGAGGAAGAAGTTTTTTCTTTATGCAGCGGGTGTTAATGATCTGGAACTCACTGCCCACAAGTGCGTGAGAAGCAGAGACAATCATTGATTTCAAATGAAAGCTGGTGGGGACCTGAAGGAAATGAATTTGCGACAGGGATTGAGTGGGGGAGTGGGACTGACAGGATTGCTCCATGGAGAGCCAGCATGGACAGGATGGGATGAATGGCCTCCTTCTATGTCGTAAATGACTCTATCAGTCTCTGTGACTCGATGTTGGATACATCTCCTGCTCTTGTCTAGAAAGATCCAGGTACATAGAAGTTCATCCACTGACAACTCCGTCCTCACCCTGGTGTGAGGCTGTAGGTCGTGTTACAGGAGGTGACACAGCTCTGTGACCACCTCCTAATTGAATCAGAGTCACCTCACACACTGCTCCTGGGTTAGGTGTCGGTAGGAAAAGTGCTCTTGGAAAACCCGAGGTTGGTAGGGCAGAGCCCCTTCCTCATCCATCTTTTCAGAGCATCCCCTCTCTGCAGCCTCTGCTCCATTTGTTGGTCATGTTACAGACCCAGAGACACTGTAACTACAGTCCCTATACCTTGTCCAGAGTTATAGAACATAGAACATAGAACATTACAGCGCAGTACAGGCCCTTCAGCCCTCGATGTTGCGCCGACCTGTGAAACCATCTGACCTACACTATTCCATTTTCATCCATATGTCTATCCAATGACCACTTAAATGCCCTTAAAGTTGGCGAGTCTACTACTGTTGCAGGCAGGGCGTTCCACGCCCCTACTGTTGGGTCACCAAATCCTCTGTCCTCCCTGAATGTCTGCAGCAGCTCACAACACAACCTCCAGAAAACCATCCACAGCACCTCCACTACATTTACAATGGCAGAAGTCAGTAAAAAGCCCTAAAACTGTAAGATGGATACCTGTTCTTTTTAAATAACACTAGAGGGGGTTCCTCGTGCTGCTGAATGTATGTTCAGCTGAGAGTGACTGACACAGGCGGTCAGTGGACATGCACAGACCAAGTTTCAAAGTCGTACATCAAAGCTGCTGAAATGGATGATTGACACCATATTCATACCATCCTCACGCGACAGACGCACACATGTTACACCCACGCTATCACTCCGGACAGCCTGGGTGTCCTGTACAATGTGCTGGATGTGACCGGCAGTGCAGCTCACACCATTTTATGTATCCGAACTTCCACAGCACCAGTGGAGCTGGAGAGATGAAATGTGTGGTCAGGGAGTGAGACAGAGGGAAAGAAACTCACTTTTAAAAGGGAATTAGAAAAAGACTTTAAGATCAACAAGCTTCAGGAAAATTGGAAATGAACAGGGGATTGGGATAATCAGAGGGGTGAGGACATGAGGGATTTGATCATACGAGTGAGAATATTAAAATTGAGGTGTTACTGGACCAAGAGCCAATGTAGATCAGTGAGCACTGGGATGTTGGGTGAAAAGAATTTAGTGTAAATTAGAAGGTGGCAGCAGAGTTTTGGATGACCACAGGTTTACAGAGAGTAGGTTATGGGAGAGCAGCCAGGAGTGAGTTAGAATAGTTAAGTCTCGAGGTAACAGTCAAGTCTTCCAACCAAAATGGACAGTTTGATCTTTTCCCACATTATACTCCATTTGCCAGTTCTTTGACCACTCATTTAACCTTTCTATATCCCTTTGCAGCCTCCTTATGTCCTCTTCAGAACTTACCTTCTTACCAATCTTGGAGTCATTAGCAAATTTCGAAAGCATACCTTCGGTCTATTCATCAAAGTTTTTTGTATCAATTGTAAAAGGTTGAGGCCCCAGCACTGATCATGGTGGCACACCACTTGCCGCAGCTTGCGAACCAGAAAATAACCCATTTATGCCTACTCTGTTTCCTGTTAGCTAGCCAATCCTCTATCCATGCCAATTATGTTACCCCCTACTCTATGGGATTTTATTTACCACAATGACGTTTGATGTGGTACGTTATCAAATGCCTTCTGTAAATCTAAGTACAGTAAATCCACCAGTTCCCCTTTATCCATAGTACATGTTACTTCTTCAAAGAACTCCAGTATATTGGTTAAACATGATTTCCCTTTCACAAAACCATGTTGACTCTGCCTGATCACCTTGATTTTTTTTCTACGTGCCCTGCTATAACGTCTTTAATAATAGCTTCTAACATCTGATCCATAACTGAAAGCCATTCTCACCTGCCACAGGTCGTATGTACACAATGTCTCTTCTGATGTTATGCTCTATTTGAGCTGTTACTCCTCAATAGAGTCATAGAATTATAGAGATATACAGCACAGAAACAGGACCTTCAGCCCATTGTGTCTGTACTGGCCATCAAGCACTGAACTATACTAATCCCAATTCCCAGCACTTGGCCTGTAGCCTTGTATGCTATGGCGTTTCATGTGCTCATCTAATTATGTCTGAAATGTTGTGAGGGTTCCTGCCCGGACCATCTCTTAAGGCAGTGTGTTCCAGATTCGAACCACCCTTTGGGTGAAAATTATTTTCCTCAAATCCCTTCTGAACCTCCTGCCTCTTACCTTAAATCTATTCCCCCTGGTTATTGACCCGTCCACTGAGGGAAAAAAGATTCTTCATGTCCAACCTATCAATGCCCCTCATTATGTTGTATACCTCAAAAATGACACCCCTCATCCTTTTCTGCTCTAAGGAAAACAACCCTAGCCTTTTCTGTCGCTCTTCACAGCTCAAATGCTCCAGCCCAGGCAACATCCCGGTGAATCTATTCTGCACCCTCTCCATTGCAATCACCTCCTTTCTATAGTGCGGCAACCACAACTATACACAGTACTCCAGTTGTGGCCTAACTGGAGTTTTATACTGCTCCATCATAACCTCCCTACTCTTATATTCTACGCCTCGGCTAATAAAGGAAGGTGTCCCATACGTCTTCCTGACCGCATTGTCTACCTGTGCTGCTGCCTTCAGTGATCAATGGACAAGTACACCAAGCTCCCTCTGACCTTCAATACTTCCTAGGGTCCTACCATCCATTGTATATTTCCTTGTCTTGTTCGCCCCCCCCCCCGAAAATGCATCACCTCACACTTCTCAGGATTACATTCCATTTGCCACTCCTCTGCCCATCTTACCAGCCCATCTATATCGTACTGTAATCTAAGGCTTTCCTCCTCACTATTTACAACACCACCAATTTTCGTGTCAGCTGCGAACTTACTGATCAGTCCTCATATATTCACGTCTAAATCATTAATGTACACTACAAACAGCAAGAGTCCCAGCACCGATCCCTGCAGTACACCACTGGTCACAGGCTTCCACCCGCAAAAACAAATCTTGACCATCACCCTCTGCCTCCCGCCGCTAAGCCAATTTTGGATCCAATTTGCCAAATCGCCCTGGATCCCATGGGCTCTTACCTTCTTAACAAATCTCCCATGCGGGACCCTATCAAAAGCCTTACTGAAGTCCATGTAGACTACTGCTTTACCCTCCTTTACACCCCTAGTCACCGCCTCGAAAATAATCAATCAATTTAGTTAGACACGAACTCCCCTTGACAAAGCCATGCTGACTATTCCTGATTAATCCCTGCCTCTCCACGTGGAGATTAATCCGGTCCCTCCGAATTTTTTCCAATGGTTTCCCTGCAATAAATTGCTTGTGACCCTTCGACCTCCTTTCTGTTAAGCTGTGACACTCTATCAGATCTTACAGTGGTGTAGGAGTGGCAACAGAGTTCCTGCCTCCCTTTTATATGATTTTTCAGGGTGGAAGATGAAGAGATGAAATGTGTGGTCAGGGATAGAGACAGAGGGAAAGAAACCCACCTTTAGAAAGGGAATTGGCAAAAGACTTTAAGATGAACAAGTTTCAGGAATATTGGAAATGGACAGGGGATTGGGATAATCAGAAGGACGAGGACATGGAGGGATTTGATCTCATGGTTGGAATATTAAAATTGAGGTGTTACTGAACCAAGAGCCAATGTAGGTCAGTGAGCACTGGGATGTTGGGTGAACAGAATTTGGTGTAAATTAGAAGATGGCAGCAGAGTTTTGGATGATCACAAGGTTACAGAGAGTAGAATGTGGGAAACAAGCCAGCAGTGTGCTGGAATAGTCAAATCTCGAGGTAACTAAGGCATGGATGAGGTTTTCAGCAGCCGATGAGCTCAGCTCTCTCTTTCTCTCTTTCTCTATCTCTCCCTCTCTCTCTCTGTCGCCCTCGCTTGCTCTATCCCACGCTCAGAATCTTCAATGTTTCAATCAAGTCGCCCCTTACTCTTCTCAACTCCAGCTGATATAAGCCTAGCCTGTCCGGCCTTTCCTCATAAGACAGTCCGCCCATATTCGTCTAATAACCCTTCTCTGAACTGTTTACAACATATTTACATGCTTCCTTAAATAAGGAGACCAGTACTGAACACAGAATTCCAGATAATGTCTCACCAATGCCCTCCCTATCTTTGTATTCAATTCCTCTCACAATAAATGATAACATTATATTAGCTTTCCTAATTACTTTCTGAACCGACATACTAACCTTATGCAATTCATACACCAGGACACCCAGATACTCCTGCATCTCAGAGTTCTGCAATCCCTCACCATTCAGATAATATGCTTAGTTTAATTTCATTATTACTACCAATATGGACAATTTCACATTTCCCCACATTCCACTCCATTTCCCAGATCTTTGCCTTCTCACTCAATCTATCTATGTCCGTTTGCAGCCGCCTTATGTCCTCTTCAGAACTTTGTTTCATCAACAGATTTACCAACCACACCTTCGGTCCTTGCATCTAATTCATTTAAACAAACTGTACAAAGTTGAGGCCCCAGCACTGATACCTATGGCACCCCACTCGTTACATCCTGCCAATCAGAGATTTACCCATTTATGGCTGCTCTCTGTTTCCTGTTAGCTAACCAAACGTCTATCCATGGCAATGTCTTACCCCCTACACCATGAGCTTCTATTTTTCGCAATGACCTTTGATGTGGCACCTTATCAAATGCCTTCTGGAAATCTAGTACAGTACATCCACCAGTTCCCCTTTATCCACAGCACATGTTACTTCTTCAAAGAACTCCAGTTAATTCATTAAACGTAATTTCCCTTTCACAAAACCATGTTGACTTTGCCTAATCACCTTGAATTTTTCGACCTGCCCTGCTATAACATCTTTAATAATAGCTTCTAAAAAATCTAATCCACAGCCAGAAAGCCTTTCTCGTATGTCACAGATTGTTTCTCTACTGTGTTTATTCTGATTTTGTGCTGTATTTGAACTGTCACTCCTCAATAAACTGCTTGTGACCCTTTGACCTCCTTTTTGGGTGATCTCTGACCCTAGATCAGACCTTACAGTGGTGTAGGAGACGGAACACAGACATCAGGATGATAGGCTTGGTTTACTTGGTTTGTGAAAAATAGTAAACTCAGTTGAGTGATGAATGAGGAGGAGATTTGGCAACAAAAAGAGTTTACCCTCAATCAAACGTGTGTGTTCATCACTAACAGCGTGGGTGGCGGGGGGGGGGGGGGGGGGGGGAGGACTTTCAGAGAGTTTTGAATAAAAAAAGCCAGAAATACAATCTCACTCGCATATCACAGGAAATAGTCAATTGATAACCTGGTAGAGAAGAAAAACAGGCACGCCTGGGGAGACGGACATACTAAGGATTTTCGAGGTGTATGATGGGAATTACGATTTTATTCTCAATGGAATATCTGAGGATGTCCAGAAATGCAAATTTAAGCAAAAAAAAAACGGGCTGAGATAAGTTGGTCAATGGGGCACATCTGTGCACCTGAACAGAAAGTGCTGGAAATACTCAGTGGGTCTGGCAGCATCGGTGCAGAGAGAAACAGAGTTAATGTTTAAGATCTGTGACCCTTCATCAGAACTGGTAAACGTTAGAAATGTTGATGTACAAGCTGGAGATGGTAAGACCATGGACCTCCTGCTTTCCATACCACCCCCAATCCTTCACCTCAAACCTCCCCTTCTGATTTTATACTTTCCAATGATAACCCAATACTACCAACTTCCCAGTCACAGCAGCTCCAGGAGACAGAAAGAGAGCAGCAAAAGAGCACTAAAGCCCCATCACTTGGTCTGATGCTCACAGCCACCAGATCAAATACTTACAGTGCGTTTACCTTAGAGGCTGGTATAGAGTCAGAATCTGCACGTGGCGAGTCACCGAGCATGAGTGAGCTGCAGCCAGGCCAGGGGGAAAGGATAGTTCATGTGTCAGATCACCGGAGGGCGAGGTCACAAACGAGTTATAATACACAGGACTCAGATGTGAACATTGCTGGAGCTGCTGCCCATGTCGAGGTGGTGCAGTCTGAATCCGAGCCCTCAAGGCCTAGAGCAGCTCAAGGAAGTCCTGCAAGGCCATCTGCAGTCTCCCTCAGTGAAAGACAGCAGCCTTCCACCAGCCATGCTGCAGTCACTGGGAAACACTGTGTAGGAGCAGTAGGCAGGTTGAGGGAACCCACAAGACAGGGACTAAGGGAATACACAAGGGTGAATAGTTCAATTTTGTTTGTATAATTGCATGTGTTGTTGGATAAAGACGATCATGAAAAACATTTTGTTGGTGTTTTTATTGCAGGATGCTTACCTCGGGGACGCTGTGATGGGGCATCTCAGATGGATGTAATGGTGGAGAAGAGGGGGATCCATGGTGGGAAAGGGAAGTTGTCCTATGGGAACTGGAATCTTAGCAGCGTCTCTACGACAGCCTGTCCGGTTTGAAATCATCCAGGAAATATCCTCCCTGCCTCCTCCTCCTCCTACTGAGTTAGCCTGCAGATCCCTGGTGCCAAAGCCTGTGTCCTCATGATGGTGCTGATGTGAAGGGTGCAGCAGAACACCATGAACTTGGACACCTGCTCCAGTATGTACTGGAGGGCTCCCCACGAGCGGTTCAGACATCTGAAGCATTGCTTCACCTGGTGGTTTTGTGTGGAGGAGGGGAGTGTCCAGAGTTTAGAGGTCGTGAGCCACATTCGGGTTCTGCATGGGGGCCCGATGTGTTGCGACCGGCTGACTGCTTCAGAATGAAGGTACAGTGGCTGCTGCCAGGACAGTGGACATTTACCAACATGATGTACTGGGCATGCTCACACACCAACTGTACATTAATGGAGTGAGAGCTGTATCAGTTCCTGTACCTCTCCCCGTTGCCTTGGGGACCCCGCAGAGACACCTAGACCATCAGAAATCCCGTTATCCTGACAAAGCCACGGGATCTCTCACCTGCTTCTCCCTGCTGAGAGAGCAGGCAGTATAATTCAGCTCACCCGACATAGATAGCCTCCGTCATACAGCAGATACATGAATGGACAACAGAGAGAGAGATAATGGATACGTCACCCGCTCTCGTCTGGAAAGATACAGATAAGAACATAATAACATAAGAAGTAGGAGCAGGAGTAGGCAATTCAGCCACTCGAACCTGCTTCGCCATTCAATATGATCATGGCTGATCTCATCTCGGTCTCAACTCCACTTTCCTGCCCGTTCTCCATAACTCTTCAACCCATTACTAATTAAAAATCTGTCTATCGCCTCTTTAAATTTACTCAATGTCCCGGCATCTATTGCACTCCGGGTAGTGAATCCCACAGACACACGACCCTTTGAGAGAAGAAATTTCTCTTCATCTCTATTTTAAATCCTTATCCCTTATCCTAAAACAATGACCTCTCATTCTAGGTTGCCCCACAAGAAGAAACGTCTTCTCTATGTCTACTTTGTCAATCCCCTTAATCATCTTATATACCTCAATTAGATCGACTCTCATTCTTCTAAACTCCATAGAGTAAAGGCATAAAGAGCTCAATCTCTCTTCATAAGACAAACCCCTGCTCCCTGGAATCAATCTAGTGACTCCTCTGATCTGCCTCCAATGCAACTGCATCCATCCTCAAGTCAGGAGACTAAAACTATACACAATACTCCAGGTGCGGTCTCATTAATGCCTTGTACAGTTGCAGCAGCACTTTCCTACTTTTATATTCTATTCCTTTCGCAAGAAATACCAAAATTCAATTTGCCTTCCTTTTCGCCTGCTGTACCTGCAATCTAGCTTTCTGCGATTCATACACGAGGACACCCAGATCCTTCTGCACCGAAGCACTCAGAAGTTTCTCTCCATTTAGATAATAATTTGCCTTTCTATTCTTCCGACCAAAATGGATAACCTTACACTTACCCACGTTAAACTCCATCTGCCAAATTTTCGTTCATTCACCTAACCTATCCATATCAATTTGTAAATTTCTTATTTAATTATTGCAACATACTATCTCACCTATTTTAGTGTCATCTGGAAATTTGGCTATAGTACCTTCTATCCTTGCATCCAAATCATAAATATATATTGTAAATAGCAGGGGCCAAGGACCAAATCCTGTGGTACCCCACCAGTTACATATTGCCAACAAGAAAAAGATCCATTTATCCCGACTCTCTGTTTTCTGTTGGTTAGCCAATCCTCTATCGAAGTTAATAAATTGCCCCTGACCTCATGTGATCTTACCTTCTGTATTCACCTTTTGTGTGGCACTTTATCAAATGTCTTCTGGAAGTCCAGATATACTACATCTACAGGATCACCATTTTCCACTTTTCTTGTCACAGCTTCGATGAACACTAGCAAATTCGTCAAATAGGATTTCCCCTTCATAAAACCATGCTGACTCTGATGGATTGCGTTTTGACTTTCTAAACGTCCTGTTATTACTTCCTTAATAATGGGTTCTAACAATTTCCCAACGATAGATGTTAAACTAACAGGTCTATAGTTTCCTACTTTCTGCCTCCCTCCCTTTTTGAATAAGGGCGTTATATTAGCTTTTTTCCAATCCACTGGAACCTTTCCCGCATCCAGCGAATTTTAGAATATTGTAACCAATGGATCCATTATCTCTGCTGCCACTTACTTTAAGACCCTCTGATGCAGGCCATCAGGCCCTGGGTACTTGTCTGCCTTCAATTCCAATAGTTTGCTCTGTACTTTTTACCTAGTAATGATGATTGTTCTAAATTCCTCTCTTTCTATAACCTCTGCATTACCTGTTACTATTTAGATGGTACTGGTGTCCTCCACCGTGAAAACTGAGGCAAAATACGGATTTAGTGTCTCCACCATTTCTGTGTTCCCCTCTATCAACTTCCCAGTCTCATCCTCCAAGGGATCAACATTCACTTTAGCCACTCTCTTACCTTTTATATACTTAAAGAAGTTTTTACTATTCGTTTTTATATTTTGCTCTAGTTTTCTTTCATAATTTATCTTTGCTCTTTTTATTACTTTTTTAGTAACCCTTTGTTGATCATTAAAAATTTCCCAATCTTCCAGCCTGCCACTGGCCTTTGCAATATGGTATGCCTTAGATTTTGTCTTTATGTTATCCTTAACTTCCTTGCTTAGCCATGGATGTTTTTCCCCCTCCTAGAATATTTCTTCCTCTCTGGAATATATTGTAGTTGGGAGGAATTGAATATCTCCTTAAACATCTGTCACTGCTCATCAACTGTCCTACCTTTTAGTCTTCCTGCCCAGTCCACTAGGGCTAAATCTGTACTCATGCCGATGTAATTACCTTTGTTTATGGATCTAATAGTTGGATACAGAGACTTACCAGGGACACCAATAATAGCGAGGATGGGGGAGTAAACCGTTTGAATCATCTTCAGAGCATAATAGATCCGCGCTTCTAATGTCATCCGAAAATACTCAGCAGCAACCAGGCCAAACCAATAGGACGTACTCCTACTGTCCATTGCTGTAACATTCCAATCTATTGTCCTCAGATTCTGACCCATTGTGGTAACATTCCAATCCATTGTTCTCAGATTCTGACCCATTGTTGTAACATTCCAATCTATTGTCCTCAGATTATGACCTATTGTTGTAACATTGAAATCTATTGTCCTCAGATTCTGACCCATTGTTGTAACATTCCAATCCATTGTTCTCAGATTCTGACCCATTGTTGGAACATTCCAATCTATTGTCCTCAGATTATGACCCATTGTTGGAACATTGAAATCTATTGTCCTCAGATTCTGACCCATTGTTGTAACATTTCAATCTATTGTCCTCAGATTCTGACCCATTGTTGGAACCTTCCAATCCATTGTTCTCAGATTCTGACCCATTGTTGGAATATTCCAATCTATTGTCCTCAGATTATGACCCATTGTTGGAACATTGAAATCTATTGTCCTCAGATTCTGACCCATTGTTGTAACATTCCAATCTATTGTCCTCAGATTATGACCCATTGTTGGAACATTGAAATCTATTGTCCTCAGATTCTGACCCATTGTTGTAACATTTCAATCTATTGTCCTCAGATTCTGACCCATTGTTGGAACCTTCCAATCCATTGTTCTCAGATTCTGACCCATTGTTGGAATATTCCAATCTATTGTCCTCAGATTATGACCCATTGTTGGAACATTGAAATCTATTGTCCTCAGATTCTGACCCATTGTTGTAACATTCCAATCCATTGTTCTCAGATTCTGACCCATTGTTGTAACATTCCAATCTATTGTCCTCAGATTCTGACCCATTGTTGTAACATTCCAATCTATTGTTCTCAGATTCTGACCCATTGTTGTAACATTCCAATCTATTGTCCTCAGATTCTGACCCATTGTTGTAACATTCCAATCTATTGTTCTCAGATTCTGACCCATTGTTGTAACATTCCAATCTATTGTCCTCAGATTCTGACCCATTGTTGTAACATTCCAATCTATTGTTCTCAGATTTTGATCAATCGTCTTTCTCTCTCTCTCTCTTTCTGCAGCCACGGATCCCTGTTAGTGCCGGGGTTGATGCTCCCACTGACACTATGAGTTAACACATTGAAAGGAGTCCCTTATTAATAGAAGAGGGAAACCCTCCAGTGACACAATTATGGTCCGTAGTGACTGACATTAATTACAGTCAATGAACAAACAAGTTCAGTTAATCTCTGTCAATCCAATACTTTTTGTACCACAATAGTGTAGAAGTGTTCCTCAGTCTAGATGGGATATATGAGGTTAGTTGAGAGAAGGAATGGTGGAAAAAGCAGAGGCATTGGCTGGAAGCTTTCAATCCTCCTTGGATCTGGGAGTGATGACAGGGGACTGCAGGGTTGTAAATGTTACACCCTGCTTATAAAATGAGACATTAGATAAATCCTGTAGCTACTGACCAGTCAGTCTAATGTCGGTGGTTGGAAATTTCTAGAGGCCATAAGCCTGTACAAAATATATCTTTCTTGGAAAAACATGGGATAATAAATGACAAACAGCACGGGTAAGTAATGACCAATCACGTACGATAATCTTGATCAAGTTCATTGATGACATAACTGTGAGTGTTGTTGAGGATAGTGTGTTTCATGTTATGTATAAGGACTTTCAAAAGGCCTGTGATCAAATGACATTTCATAGACTTGTTATGAGAAATAGAACACATGGAATATTTTGACAGTGATAGTGTGAATATGACACTGACTCAGGGACAGAAAGCAGAGAGACGTGGTGAACAGACTTTGTTCAAACTGGGGGAGGGGGAGTATAAATTGCTGTTTCTCAGGGGTCAGTATTAGTATCAGTGCTCTTCCTGACATGTAGATAGATATACAAGTAATAGAGACTTATATGCAAAAAAACATAATTTCAACGCTTGAAGATGACATGAAACTCATAAGTAAGGATGGCAAAGACGCAGACCACAGAATTATCCAACATCACAGACTTTGTTTATTTTTAATTTATTCTGGACTCCAATCCAAATACAAATTTATTTCTCACTGTATACTTCATTTGAGTGATTTGCCTGTGAGTTTGCGCATGAATGTCTAACGTATATTTTTGTTATTTTATTTAGATTCATTTTAGATTTTAAAGTACAGTAAACTCACTTCTTGATTAAACTTAAGAAAACCTGTCTGATTGGTTCTTTCACGATCACAGTAAAGGTAAAAGGTAAAATACTCACTGAGGTGGTCAGCATGTCCACTGCTAAAAAGGAATAAATCCCATTGTGATCAAAGAAAAGATAGGACAAGAGGGGAGCCTGGGACCCCTCCTCACCTGGCTGTATCAGAAATGTGGAGGTTCTAGTGATTGTAACGCAATGACAAACGAGAAATTGGAAGTGTCATAGAGTCACAGAGTTATAGAGCAAAGGAACAGGCCCTTCGGCCCACTGTGTCTGTGCTGGCCAACAAGCCTACCCATTCTAATCCCATTTTCCAGCACCTGTCCCGTTACCTTGTACGCTATGGCGTTTCAAGTGCTCATCTACATAATTCGTAAATGTTGTGGAGGGTTCTTGCCTCTGTAGCCGCTTCAGGCAGCGTGTTCCGGATTCCAACTACCCTCTGGGTGATTCTTCTTCCCCTCAAATCCCCTCTAAACCTCCTGCCCCTTAATTTAAATCAATGCCCCCCGGTTATTGACACCTCCGCTAATGAAAAAGTTTTTTTCCTATCTACCCTATCCATACCCTCATAATTTTTCGTGCTTTCTGTCTCTCTCCCTTTTCTAAATAAAGAATTTACATTCCCAATAAAGGAATTACATACAGAGTGAAGTAACTCGGTACAGGTTAAAACCCCTCTCTGTTGAAAAGTTGTGTAATGTTGCTGGACAGTTAGGGATTATTCTCCGTCCAAAAGATTGGAAACCCGAAATCCTAAGACTTGTTTCCAACCATTTTTTATTTGCAGCAGAAAATTCAAACAGGGTTAGAATCACTGACAGATAGTGTAATGTTAGCTAAGGTAAAACTAGAACAGAAGAGACTAGAATTAGAATTCTATTGAGAGCGAGAAATAGCAGAGCGTCAAGAAAGGGAAAAAGTAAGAGTGTTCCAGAAGGAGAAGGAGGAAAGGGAGTTAAGGTGGCTCAAACAACTAGAGGAAGTCCCAGTCCACCCACTGAAGGCACAGCTAGTGAAGGAGCAACCTATAGTTCAGGACCATGTGCTGAGCTCTTAATGTTCTCCCAGTTAGTTCCAAATTTCAATGAGCAGGATGTGTCAGAATTTTTCATCAGTTTTGAAATGCTTGCAAAGCAGCTGAAATGACTGACAGAGAGCTGTACACTGTTTTTACAAAGTAGAATAACAGGAAAAGTCCATGAGGTTTATTCACTGTTGCCAGATGAAAGTTCATCACATTATGAGATGACTAAAATTGCTATCCTGGGTGTACATGAAATAGTACTGGAAGTGTACCGTCAAACATTCCAAACCCTCAGAAAGCAGCCTGACTAAACTGACCTCGAGTTTGAAAGTGTTAAGCAGCTTCCGAACATAGGAACATAGGAGCTGAAGTAAGCCATTCAGCCCATCGAGCCTGCTCCACCATTCAATATGATCATGGTTGATCATCCAAAGACTTTTCCCCCACGCTATCCTCATATCCCTTTTTGTCAGTGGTATTGATAAAACTGTCAATCCCTACTTTAAACATACTCAATGGCCGTACTTCCACAGCTCTCTGGGGAGAGAATTTCAAAGATTCAGAACCATCTGAGTAAAGAAATTTCTCCTCATCTCTGTCCTAAGTGGCTTCTCTTTTGTTTTATAATTATGTCTGCTATTTCTGGACTCCCCAACCAGGGGAAACATCTTAGCTGCATCTACCCTGTCTATCCCTTTAAGTATTTTGTAGGTTTCAATGAGATCACCTCTCATTCTTCGAAACTCTAGAGAATACAGGCCCAGCTTCCCCAATCTCTCTTTATAGGACAGTCCCACCATCCCGGGAAGAAGTCTGGTGAACCTTCTTTGCACTCCCTCTGTGGTCATAATATCCTTCCTCAGGTAAAGAGACCAGAACTGCGCACAGCACTCCATCTGCGGTCTAGAAAAGTTTCTAGACAATTGCAGCAAGACTTCACTACTCAAATCAACTCGTGATAAAGGCCAACATACCATTTGCCTTCCTAATTGCTTGCTGCACCTGCATGTTAGCTGTCAATTACTTATAATGAGGATACCCAGGTCCCTTTGTACATCTACACTTTCTAATCTCTCACCAATTAGAACACTCTGCACGTCCATTCATCCTACCACCGTGGCTAATTTCACATTTTTCCACATTATATTCCATCTGCCATGTTTTTGCCCACTCACTAAGTCTGTCCAAATTTCCTTGAAACCACTTTGCATCTTCCTCACAACACACATTTCCACCTAGTTTTGTGTCATCTGCGAACTTGAAATATTACTTTGGTCCCAATATCCAAATCATTGATAGATATTGTGAACAGCTGGGGCCCAAGCACAGATCCCTGCGGTACTCCATTAGTCACAGCCTGCCAAAGCAAGAATGGCCGATTTATTCCTACTCTCTGTTTCCTGCCTGTTTACCAATCCTTACTGCTAGTCAGTATATTACCTCCTATCCCATGTTCTTTAACTTTGCTGACCAACATACAATGGGGCACTTAATCAAAAGCTTTCTGAAAATCCACCGACTCCCCTTCTCTATTTTGTTCGTGACATCCAAAAAATAAAAACCAACAGGTTCATCAAGCATGATTTCCCATTCATAAATCCATGTTGACTCTGCCCAATCAGATCCATTTATCGCATAATTTAGAATAGATTCTAACATGTTCCCTAGTACTGATGAAATGCTAACCACGTGGGCTTTCGCCGGGTGCTCCAGTTTCCTCCCACAGCCAAAGACTTGCAGGTGATAGATAAATTAGCCATTATAAATTACCCCTAGTGTAGGTAGGTGGTAGGGAATATGGTATTACTGTAGTGTTAGCATAAATGGGTGGTTGTTGTTCCCAATTTTCTCTTTCCCTCCCTTCTTAAACAGTGGGATGACTTTTGCTACTTTCCAATCTGCAGGAAGCGTTCCGGAAGTGATAGAATTTTGAACGATGATCACCAATGCATGAACAATCTCCATTACTACTTCCTTCAACACTCTGGGATATAGAATATCAGATCCTGGATAATTGTCAAACATCAGCCCGACTAATGTCTCCAATATAAACTTCTCACTAATACTAATTTCCTTCAATTCTTCATTCTCTCAATCCCTTGGATCTCTAATTCTGGGAGATTTCTTGTATCTTCCTCAGTGAAGACAGACACAAAATATTTTTTTGTTTAGTTTAGAGATACAGCACTGAAACAGGCCCTTCGGCCCACCGAGTCTGTGCCGACCATCAACCTCTCATTTTATACTACACTAATCCCTTATTCCTACCACATCCCCACCTGTCCCTATATTTCCCTACCACCTACCTATACTAGGGGCAATTTATAATGGTCAACTAACCTACCAACCTGCAAGTCTTTTGGCTGTGGGAGGAAACCTGAGCACCCGGAGAAATCCCACGGAGACGCAGGAAGAACTTGCAAACTCCACACAGGCAGTACCCAGAATTGAACCCGGGTCGCTGGAGCTGAGAGGCTGCGGTGCTAATCACATTTAACTTCTCTGTCATTTCTCAATTCCCCATTATAAATTCTCCTGACTCTGCCTGTAATGGCCCTACATTTGTCTGAGCTAAACATTACCATTTTATGAACCAATAGAAGATTTACAGTCTGTTTTGGTGCTTGCTTTTGACCAGTGGATACAGAAGATCAGGATACAGCCCACATATATAAATCTCAGAGCAGTGATCCATCTCGAAGAGTTCACAAACTCGTTCCCCCTCCCATTAAAACACACACAGAGGAACAGAAGGTTCAAAGAGCCAGGCAGGTTGCAATTCTGGCTGATGAATTTTCCCTTGTATACAAGGCCTTAGCCCCAAAGGGAAACCCTTCCCTAGTAACCCCAAAGACCCGAGAATAAAAGGTGGGAGGCTGATCGGACCCTGAACAGCCATGGGCAAGAAGGAAAAGCTGGACACACGGGAGCCCTTCCTCAGGCCAAATAAGACGGTACTGAGAGCAGGAGTAACAGCCAAAGCCATGTGTGTTTCCATTGTAATGAGGCAGATCACCGTCATGCTGACTGGTGGAAGTGTCGGGAAAACCTGTAAGATTAATGAGAGTCCTGATTACCACCTACCGCCCTCCTCAGCTAATGACTCAGTACACCTCCATGTTGAAAAGCACTTGGAAGAAGCACTGAGGGTGGCAAAGGCAGAAAATGTACTCTGGGTGGGGGACTTCATTGTCCATCACCATGAGTGGCTCGGTCGCACCACTACTGACCAAGCTGGCCGAGTCCTAAAGGACATAGCTGCTAGACTGGGGCTGCGGCAGGTGGTGGGGGAACCAACACGAGGGAACAACATACTTGACCTCGTCCTCACCGATCCGCCTGCCGCAGATGCATCTGTCCATGACAGTATTGGTAGGAGTGACCACCGCACAGTCCTTGTGGAGACGAAGTCCCGCCTTCACATTGAGGATACCGTCCATCGTGTTCTGTGGCACTATCACCATGCTGAATGGGATAGATTTCCAACAGATCTAGCAATGCAAAACTGGGCATCCATGAGGCGCTGTGGGCCATCAGCAGCAGCAGAATTGTACTCAACCACAATATGTAACCTCATGGCCCGGCATATCCCCCACTCTACCATTACCGTCAAGCCAGGATACCAACCCTAGTTCAATGAAGAGTGCAGGAGGGCATGCCAGGAGCAGCACCAGGCATACCTCAAAATGAGGTGTCAACCTGGTGAAGCTACAACCCAGGACAATTTGCATGCCAAACTGCGTAGAGCTAAGCGATCCCATAAACAACGCATCAGATCTCAGCTCTGCAGTCCTGCCACATCCAACCGTGAATGGTGGTGGACAATTAAACAACTAACTGGAGGAGGTGGCTCCACAAATATCCCTATCCTCAATGATGGGGGAGCCCAGCACATCAGTGCAAAAGATAAGGCTGAAGCATTTGCAACAATCTTCAGCCAGAAGTGCCGAGTTGATTATCCATCTCGGCCTCCTCCTGAAGTCCCCAGCATCACAAATGCCAAACTTTAGCCAATTCGATTCACTCCGCATGATATCAAGAAACGACTGAAGGCAATGGATACTGCAAAAGCTATGGGCCCTGACAATATTCCGGCAATAGTACTGAAGACCTGTGCTCCAGAACTTGCTGCGCCCCTAGCCAAGCTGTTCCAGTACAGCTACAACACTGGCATCCACCCTGCAATGTGGAACATTACCCAGGTATGTCCTGTACACAAAAAGCAGGACAAGTCAACCCGGCCAATTACCACCCCATTAGCCTCCTCTCAATCATCAGTAAAGTGATGGAAGATGTCATCAACAGTGCCATCAAGCGGCACTTGCTTAGCAACAACCTGCTCAGTGATGCTCAGTTTGGGTTCCAACAGGGCCACTCATCCTGATCTCATTACAGCCTTGGTTCAAACATGGACAAAAGAGCTGAACTCAAGAGGTGAGGTGAGAGTGACTGCCCTTGACATCAATGCAGCATTTGTCCGAGTATGGCATCAAGGAGCCCTAGCAAAACTGAGGGCAATAGGAATCAGGGGGAAAACCCTCCGCTGGCTGGAGTCATACCTAGCGCAAAGGAAGATGATTGTGGTTGTTGGAGGTCAATCAGCTGAGCTTCAGGACATCACTGCAGGAGTACCTCAGGTACTGTCCTGGGCCCAACCATCTTCAGCTGCTTCATCAATGACCTTACTTCAATCATGAGGTCAGAAGTGGGGATGTTCGTTGATGATTGCACAATGTTCAGCACCATTCGCGACTCCTCAGACACTGAAGCAGTCTGTGTAGAAATGCAGCAAGACCTGGAAAATATCCAGGCTCGGGCTAATAAGTGGAAAGTAACATTCGCGCCACACAAGTGCCAGGCAATGAGCATCTCCAAGAAGAGAGAATCTAACCATCTGTCCTTGACATTCAACGGCATTACCATCGCTGAATCCACCACGATCAACATCCTAGGGGCTGCCATTGACCAGGAGCCGAACTGGAGTAGCCATATAAATACCGTGGCTACAAGAGCAGGTCAGAGGCTAGGAATCCTGAGGCGAGTAACTCACCTCCTGACTCCCCAAAGCCTGTCCACAATCGACAAGGCACAAGTTCGGAGTGTGATGGAATACTCTCCACTTGCCTGGATGGGTGCAGCTCCAACAGCACTCAAGAAGCTTAACACCATCCAGGACAAAGCAGCCCGCTTGATTGGCGCCCCATCTACAAACATTCACTACCGACGCATAGTGGCAGCAGTGTGTACCATCCACAAGATGCACTGCAGCAATGCACCAAGGCTCCTTAGACAGCACCTTCCAAACCCGCGACCTCTACCAACTAGAAGGACAAGGGCAGCAAATACATGGGAACACCACCATCTGCAAGTTCCCCTCCAAGTCACACACCATCGTGACTTGGAACAATATTGCCGATCCTTCACTGTCGCTGGGTCAAAATCCTGGAACTCCCTTCCTAACAGCAGTGTGGGTATACCTACCCCATATGGACTACTGCGGTTCAAGCAGGCAGCTCACCACCACCTTGGCAAGGGCAATTAGGGTTGGGCAATAAATGATGGCCTGGCCAGCCACGCCCACATTCTGTGAATGAATATATTTTTTTTTAAATGTCCACCAGATCAGTGCAGGAAAACGGGCCCTGATGGAAATCACAGCAGATCAGGCTGTGCCTTTAACTGTGGCAGTCAGACCCAGTAAACCTACCACTGAGAGTGCAGGAAATCTTAACAAACTCCCTGAGAGTTACCAGGAATTATAATCCCAAGGAAAAGTGACCCCATCCACCTTGAGTGAGGCAAGCAAACCCATAATCATACTAAGGGATACAGGGGCCACCCAATCCCTTCTGCTGGGAAAAGGAATGACCTTTCTTCGATAGTGCAGTGAATGCTGAAGAGTTAGTGAATTGTATCGGAAGACAGTATATGTCCATACCTTTATAACGACTGCACTTGGAGTGTGGCCCAGTTTCAGGACCGGTATCCAAGGGGATTGTACCTAGTTTACCGATGGATGGGTCGACCTGCTCCTGGGTAATGATCTGACAAGGGAAAAGGTGCCAGTTCCCTGGTAGTTCTCGAGAGACTAAAATAGGGCCAGAAGACAGAGCAGTTACAGGAGAAGGCCCCTGACATTCTCCCTGATTGTGTGGTGACACGGTCCACGGCCAAACATTCCCTGAACTGACACTGTAGATGGATGACCCGACTGCCTGACTTTCTGCAACCTTCTTTGGGAAGTTAGAGAACAGAAAGGATTTGCTAAACAGATCTTCCTTAGTTGAGGCTCAATCCCCCGACCCTGTGTTAAAAAATAGCACAGACTGTCCTTACCAAAACTGAAGCAGAGGGAATTGCAGTGTGTTTACTATTTAAGGAACGAGGTGCTGATGAGGAAGTGGAGACCTCCTCACAGACCTGCGGATGAAGAGAGGACAGTGGTTCACCAGATAGTGGTGCCGCTGAGGTCCCTTAAAGAAATATTAAGAATGGCCAACGAAATTCCAATGACTGGACATGTCGGTGTATGAAAAATCAAAGCCCGCATAAGACAGCAGTTTGACTGGCCACAACTCCACAAAGATGTGGTGGAGTTCTGTAAAACTAGACACATGCGCTAGGTGGTGCGGAAGCCCCAACCTGCAATAAAATCTGCACCCTAATTCATCTACCAGCTTTTGGGGAACCCTTCAGCAGAGTGCTGGTGGATTGTGTGGGACACCTGCTGAAAAGAAAACGGGATTACCAGTATCTTCTCACCATTATGGATGTGGTGACCCGATTCCCAGAGGCCATTCTCCCTAAGAGCTATCTCTGCCAATGTAGTGGTGGAGGGGCTAACCCAATTCTTTACCCGATAATGGGCTGCCTGCTGAGATCCAGTTGGATCAGGGCACACATTCTATGTCCAGTATTTTTGAAAAGGTCATGGGTAATCTGGACATCACCCAGCTAAGGTCCTTAGCCTACCACCCACAGTCACAAGGGGCTTTGGAGCGGTACCACCAGACCCTAAAGACAATGATCAGGCCATACTGCTATGAATAACCCCATGACTGGGACAAAGGGCTAGGATTTCACCTGTTGCCTATCAGGGACTTAACCAATGATTCCACTGGCTTTAGTCTCTTTGAATTAGTTTATGGACACGAAGTGAGAGCTCTGCTTAAACGATTCAAGAAGTTTTTTGGACACAGGGATGAGTCTTCCATGTTAGAATACATTTCCATGCTCTGGGACCGGCTCACGGGAGCCTGGGCAAAGGCGCAGGAACACCTAAAGATCTCCTAGGCAGCTATGAGAAGGTAAGCAGGAAAAAATGCCAAGGCTAGAACATTTCAGCCCAGAGACCATGTATTGTTATTACTCCCAATGCAGGGTCAACCACTGAAATCCTGATTCAGTGGTCCACATCGAGTGACAAAAAGAATAGCGGGTAAATTATTTAATTGACACCCCAGAGCAAAGGCAAAAAATAAAGGCTGTGGAGGGGACAGACAAGTACAGACCTGTCAGACAGTCAGGAGGGATGATTGAAAAGGACAGTGAGGACAGGTTAGAGGAGGGCCAGGAGGATTCCCAACTGGAACTCCCTACTCTCCTATTAGCCAACCCTGAAATGTTAGATAAATTAGACCACTCACTCTCCTCCTTCAATGCAGGTCAAACAGGGACCCTAAAAATGCTGCTAACAACATTTACAGAAACGTGGAGGGACAAAGAAAGTTCCGAAAAAGGCATGTCAATGGTAAGGGAGATGTCTTACCTAGTCAAAGTGCCGCTGGAAAGTTCAGTGAAAGCTGGACAGACACTGGCGAACACTACTGTCCCAGAGGAAATAGGGCAGATTAGGAAAAATATCCTCCTCATAGTGAAGAGAAAAGGGAAGGGAAATTGCCCTAAAGTGAACAGCACTTGCGTACCTCAGCAGAAAGTTAAAAGTAAGGTCAGTGTGGATCTACCCACTGAAGAACCCAATGATCAGATCCCAAACCCAAAGCTAATCAAACCCTGCAACTTGGGGCAGCACAGTTGTGCAGTGATTAGCGCTACAACCTCATAGCTCCTGTGACCCAGGTTCGATTCTCGGTACTGCCTGTGTAGAGTTTGCAAGTTCTCCCTGTGACCTAGTGGGTTTTTGCCGGGTGCTCCGGTTTCCTCACACAGTCAAAGACTTGCAGGTTGATAGGTAAATTGGCCATTATAAATTGCCCCTAGTATAGGTAGGTGTCAGGGGAAGGTGGGGATGTGGTAGGAATATGGGATTCATGTAGGATTAGTATAAATGGGTGGTTGATGGTCGGCAGAGACTTGGTGGGCCGAAAGGCCTGTTTCAGTGCTGTACCTCTAAATAAATAAATTTCAAAGCCGTGCTCAGCAAGAACAAAGGTCCACAGGAAATCTCAGACACCTCACAGGGAGAAAGATCATCAAGGTGCAGGAACCTAAATAGTTAAAGCTTCATTGCAAGAGAGAAAAAAAACCAATGTAATCGCTGATGTCCAGGGTCGAACCCGACACATAACCATCCCAGACAAAACTCCAAAACAATTAAATCAGCACAACTGCAACAGACAATGACAGCTGCAGTAATTCCAAGATTCATGTGTGAATTTGAGAAGTGATTATTGAGAATGAAAGTGTATTTCCTTCTATTTCTTCCCACAATTCTGTAATGAAATGTTCCTATTATCACATTTCTTTCAGTGTGCTGTGGCGGTGTCAAGATAACACAATATGCTCAATGAGGAATTTTAATTCACCGATTTGAAACTTACAGTAAACCTTTAATGAAAAAAGAAATCCCACAGTTAACCTTGAAAAAACTGGCAGACAAGATGCCCACCTCAATTGGCATCTGAAACACCTTTTCACATTCAAAGGCCTCCAACGGGAGACACATGTCTGCTGAGTCTCGACCTGTATCATTGGCTTGCTCTAGTGATTGAATTACCTTAAATGACTTTCATTAACACGGCATACAAGGACATCCTGACATATTGACTTTGAAAGAGCAAACTCCTCCAATTATAAATACTGGCACCCTGAGCCCTGGGTTGACAGAAGTTTCCAACCTTGAATCTCATTATAAGGTTCCAGCGAATACACTGAGACAGTCATGAGGCCTTCTGTCCATCTATGTGAAAGCTGGGAGTTTCCCCTGGACAAAGACAGACAAGCCAGTGATTCAAACTGTGCAGAAGCAGAAGGGCTGTGTCCCCCCATCTCTCTCTCTCCAGATAACGTCACAAGTTTGAATACCACATGCAACTGTGGTCCCTCCAAGCCGACAGATTACCACAGACAGACAAACCAGGGAAAGACAGCCACCTACAAGTCTGCCTCAAAGAAATCCCTGAGCCATGTGGGCCAGCCACAAAGGGCACTTTGACCAGCCAAAGACTTCAAGAATACAACTGCAGCCGGAAGACCACCGTGTCATCCAACATCACATAATGAGTATTTTATTTTAATATTTATTCCGGACTCCCATCTTCTCACTCTGTAATCTATTTCTGTGTGATTCTCGTACGCGTCTGTGCGTAAATGTGTGGTGTATTTTTTATGATTTTATTTAGATCGGGTTGATATTGTTAAGTATAATAAACTCACCTCTTTCCTGTTTAAACTCAAGAGAACCTGCCCGATCAGGTCCTTCACTGTCAATCCAAAGGTAAAAGGTAAAATACTCAATGAGAGGGTTAGCACATCCACTGGTTAAAAAGAACAAACAGAGTTGTGGTCAAATAAGACGAGCGACTGTGACCCATCCTCACCTGGCCGTAACAATAGGCAGGGTTGGGGATCGCGAGAATATGGGGATGAACTCAGCTCAGCATTAAACAGGTACCAGAGATTGTAAACTTCCTGGTTCAGCCTCAGACAACGGGCAGTGAGGGGGATGCAGACTGTCGATAGGGAATAGAGTATTTGACAAAAACTGAAGACAATGACTTCAGTCTTCTCATGATTTAAATGACAAGAACACCATGTCAGTGAAATATGTTTTCTGAATCTAATAGTTGCAGCTGGAGACTTACCAGGGACACCAATAATAGCGAGTATGGGATATTAAATACATTCAATCATCCTCAGAGCATAATAGATCCGCAATTCTAATGTCATCCAATAATAATCAGCAGTAACCAGGTCAAACAAAGAGGAGAAACTCCTGCTTTCCATTGTTGTAACATTCCAATCTATTGTTCTCAGATTCTGATCCATTGTTGTAACATTCCAATCTATTGTTCTCAGATTCTGACCCATTGTTGTAACATTCCAATCTATTGTTCTCAGTATCTGATCCATTGTTGTAACATTCCAATCTATTGTTCTCAGATTCTGATCCATTGTTGTAACATTCCAATCTATTGTTCTCAGATTCTGATCGATCCTCTCCCTCTGTCTGAAGCCTCTGGTCTCTGTTTGTGCCGGAGGCGATGCTGCTGCTGATACCATGGAATAGCACATTGAAAGGAGCCCCTTATTAATAGAAGTTGAAAACACTCCAGCGACACAATTTGGGTCCATGGAGACTAACATTAAATACAGTCACTGAACAAACAGGTTCTGTTAACCCCTTTCAATTCCACACTTTTTGTACAATAACAAAGTTGAACATTTGCCTGGTCTGGATGGGATGTATGAGGGTTGCTGAGGGAAGGTATGGTGGAAGCAGCAGAGGCACTGGCCAGAATCTTTCAGTCATCCTTGGATATGAGAGTGATAGAAGATGGAAACTCTCCAGTGAAACATAAGGTTCACTAATGTTCTTTAGGGAAGGAAATCTGCTGCCCTTACCTGGTGGCCTACATGTGACTCCAGACCAAATCAATGTGGTTGGCTTTTACATGCCTTCGGAAATGGGCTAGCAAGCCACTCAGTTGTATCTAACTACTATGAAGTCAATAAAAAGGAATGAAACCGGATGGACTACCCAGCATCGACCTAGGCAGCGGAAACGACACGGACAAACTCAGCCCTGTCGACCATCCAATGTCCTCCTTACTAACATCTGGGGGCTTGTGCCAAAGTTGGGAGAGCTGTCCCACAGACTAGTCAAGCAGCAGCCTGACATAAAAATATATCTTGCATGTAAAATCATGGGATAATAAATGACAAGCAGCACGGATAGGTTAATGGAAAATCATTTCTGATAATCTTGATAGGGTTTGTTGATATAACTGTGAGTGTTAATGAGGATAGCGTGTTTCATGTTATAGAATTATAGACACGTAGAAACCTTAAGGGACAGAAAGAGGCCACTTGGCCCATCGTATCTGTACCAGCCGAAAAATGATCCACCTATTCGAATCCCACCTTCCAGCATTTGATCCATAGCCCTACAGATTATGACACTTGAAGTGCACATTCAGACCGCTTTTTAATGAGTAGAGGGTTTCTGCCTCAAACATCCTTTCCGGCAGTGGGTTCCAGACCGTCACTAAAAGCAGGGGACCCAGTACTGAGCCCTTCTGGAACACCACGGGAAACAGTGCTCCAGTCACTAAAATACCCGTCAACAATTACCCTTTGTTTCCTGCCACTGAACCAATTTTGTATCCACCTCGCTGCATTTCCCTGAATTCCATGGAATTTTCATTTTGAACCAGCCTGTCATGTGGGATCTTGTCAAAAGCCTTGCTAAAATCCATGTAGACCACATCAACTGCATCTTTCATCTATATCCCTTGTTACATCTTCGAAAAATTCGATCAAGTTGGTCAAACAAGCTCTTCCCTTAACAAATCCATGCTGACTATCCTTGATTAACCTGTGCCTGTCTCAGTGACAGTTTACCCCGTCTCTCAGAATGATTCCAACCATTTGCCCACTACTGAGGTTAGACTGACAGGCCTGTAATTATTGAGACTATCCTTCACTCCCTTTTTAAACAGAGGTCCAACGTCAGCAATTATCCAATACTCCGGCACCACAACTGTATCCAGTGAGGACTGGAAAATGATAGTCAGACCCTTTGCTATTTCCTCTGTTGCTTCTTGTAGCAACCTGGGGCACATTTCAATTGGATCAGGTGATTTATCAACTTTCAAGGATACTAATCCCATTAACGCTTCCTCTCTCAGTATGTTGATCACATTCAATAATTCACACTCTTGCTCCTAAACTACAATATCTGCATCCCCCCTCTTTTCTGAAGACACTAAAAGTATTCAATAAAACCATACCAATATCTTCCACCCCTACGCATAGGTTACCTTTTTGGTCTATTATGGGCCCTACCCTCCCCTTAGTTAGCCTCTTACACTTAATGTATTGAGAAAACATCTTTGGGTTCACCTTGACTTAGCTTGCCAATATACTTTCATGCTCTCTCTTTGCTGTCCTAATTTCCTTTTTGATTTAACCCTTCCACTTTCTAAACTCCTCTCAACTTTCTGGAGTATTGAGTTCTCAGTGTCGGATGTATGCTTCCCTTTTCTGTCTTATCTTACCGTATAGGCTCTTTGACATCCATGGGACTCTAGATTTGGCCGCCTCACCCTTTTTCTTTGTGGGAACATGTTTACCCTGAACCCCTTGAATCTCCACTTTGAATGCCTCCCAGTGCTCTGAGGCAGATTTACCTTCAAGTCGCTGTTTCCAGTCCACTTTCGCTCCTCGGTTTAGTAAAATTGGCCTTGCCTCTAAATCCTATTCTATGTCTGTACTTTTCCATAGTTATGTTATAACTGACTGAATTATGATCACTCCCACCAAAATGCTCTCCCCTGACACTCCATACACCTGCCCATCGTCATTTCCTAAAACAAAGTCTAAAACTGCACCCCTTCCTGTTGGACTTTCTGCATGCTGGACAAAAATGTTGTCCTGAATGCACCTCAAGAATTCTGCTCCCTCAATTCTTTTCATACTAAAATTATCCTCGTTAACATCGGGGTGATTAAAATACCCTACTATTACTGCCCTATTGTTCTTGCACTTCTCAGAGACTTGCCTACTTATCTGCTCCTCTATCAACCTCTGACTATTTGGCTGTCGAGATCACTCTCCCAGCAGTGAGATTGCCCCTTTTTGGTTCCTCAGCTGAATCCATATGGCCCAACTTGATGAACCTTCCAACATATCATCCCTCCTCACAGCTGCAAAAGATTCCTTGAGCAGAATTGCCATTCCCCTCCTTTCTTAACCCCCTCCCTATCGCATCTGAAAACCCGGTAACAAGGAACGTTGAGCTGCCATTCCTGTCCCTCCTTAAGCCATGTTTCTGTAATAACTATGATATCATACTGCCACATGTCTATCTTTGCCCTCCGCTCATCTGCTTTATTTGCAGCACTCCATACATTGAAATAGATACCCTTGAGCACTGCCAAACCTTTTTTTCATTTTCTCACCCTCATTTCCTTTGTCTTCTAGACTCATCCATTAATTTTCCACCTTCCATTTTCATTTCTGATTTTGTCCCAGCTGAGTCTACCCTCAGGTCCCCCACCTCCCTGCCAAACTAGTTTAAACCCTCCCCAACAGTACTAGCAAACTGTTCCTCAAGGAACCCAGTCCTGGCTCTGTTCACGTGCAACTCGTTCGGCCTGTCAAGGTCCCATCTCCCCCAGAGCCGGTCCCAGTATCCCAGGAATATGAATCCCTCCCTCCTGCATCATCTTTCCAGCCACACATTCGTCTGCCTTATCTTTCTATTTATATACTAAGTTGCACCTGGCACTGGGAGTAATCTGGAGAATTCTACTTTTTGACTATGTTTGAGGTCCTGCTTGCTAATTTCATCCCTAGCTCCCTAAATTCTGACTGCAAGACCACATCCCGCTTTCTACCTCTGTCGTTGGTTCCCATGCGGACCACGACTTCTGGCTGTTCCCCTCCTCCTTCAAGATGTTCTGCAGTCGCTGAGTGACATCCTTGACCCTGGCACCTGGGAGACAGCACACCATCCTGGATTCACGTCTATGGCCACAGAAGCGCCAGTCTGTTCCCCTGACTATTGACTCACCTATCACTATGGCTCTTCCAGTCATCCCTGTATCCCGCTCTGCAGCTTATCCACCCGTAGTGCCATGGACTTGCTGTGGCTGCACTCCCCAGGAGAAGCATCACTTTCCTCAGTATTCAGAACTGAATACCTGTTGGAGAGTGAGATGCACTCAGGGGTCTCCGGCACTACTTGCCTGATAATTTTTGACTGCCTGCTGATCACCCATTCCCACTCTCCCTGCATGCTCTTCAGCAGTGTGGTGACCACATCTATGAACATGCTAAAGCTGAATAAACTGGTATATGAGAAGGAAGAATGTGCAGGGTTCCGGGAAGAAGGCAGGGAATGGGATTAGGTGAATTGTGCATTCGGAGAGCCGGTGCAGACACGATGGGCTAAATAGTTCCTTCTGTGCTGTAATAACACTGTGATGGGGCATCTCTGATGGGTGTAATGGTGGAGAATGGGGGATCCATGGCGGGAAAGAAAAGTTGTCCTATGGGAACCGGAATCTTAGCAGGGACTCTCCGACAACCTGTCCGGCTGGAAGGCATACAGGAAATATCCTCGCTGCCTCCTCCTCCTCCTGAGGTATCCTCCAGATTCCTGGTGCCAATGACTGTCCTCATGATGGTGATGATATGAAGGATGCAGCAGAACACCATGAACCTGGACACCTGCTCCAGTGTGTACTGGAGGGCACCCCCGAGCGGTTCAGACTTCGGACGCATTGCTTCATCACACCGATGGTCTGTTCCACCATGTTCCTGGTGACTTCATTGCTCATGTTTTACACATGTTAATTTTGTGAGGTTGGTTGGTGTGGGATGTGCTTTGGGGGTGTAGAAACATGAGCTGTGTCTAGAGGGGTTTCCTTTGCCCCCGAGAAGCCACATTCTGGTTCTGCAAGGAGCCCCGGAGTATAGGGACCGGCTGACTGATTCAAATTGAAGGTATCTTTGCTGCTGCCCGGATAGTGGACATTCACCAACATGATGTACTGGGCATGCTCACACACCAACAGTACATTAATGGAGTGAGAGTACTTTCAGTTCCTGTACCTCTCCCCGTTGACATGGGGGCCCCGCAGAGCCACCTGTGCCATCAGGAATCCCGCTATCCTGACAAAGCTACGGGATCACTCATCCTGCTTCTCCCTGCTGAGGGAGAAATTGATGACATAGATGGTCACCCTCAACTCTCTGAATTATCAATAGACAACACACAGGTCTCGCAACTACTGGTCAGTTAGTTTAACATCATTGGTGAGTTAAGTTTTAGAAGCAATTATCAGGGAAAAATCAACACACACTTGGAGAGGTTTGAGTTATTTAAGGATTGTCAGCACGGATTTCTAAGGCAGATCATGCTTACTGAACTAATTGAATTTATTTCGATGATCTGAGAAGGTTGATGAAGGGAATGTGGTGGATGTTGTATGCATGGATTTTATGAAATTGTTTGATGAACAACCACACAAAAGCTTGGTTAACAAAATTGAAGCTCAGGAATAGCATCCAGTTGAATCAAAAATTGTCCAAATGACAGAAAAAAGAGAAATGTGTTAAATGGTTGTTTTTCAGACTGGAGGATGGTAGACAGTGAAGTTCCCCAATGGTCAGTGCGAGGAACACTGTGCTTTTTTTTTTGCTACATATAAATGACATGGATCTTGGAATAATGAGTAGAATTTACATTTTTTCTGATGATTGCAATCTTGGAGGCGTGGTAAACAGTGAGGATGTCACAAACCACCTACAACATGATATAGATCGGCTAGCAGAATGGACAGAGAAGTGGCAGGTAGAATTTAATACAGAGGAGTGTGAGGTGATGTATTTTATCAGATGGACGAGGAAGGCAATATAGACATAATGACACAGTTCTAAAGATTGTGCAGGAACAGAGGGACCTGGGGCTCCATATGCATTGATCTTTGAAGGTGCCAGGACATATGAGGAGGGTGCTTAGTCAATCATATCAGATCTTGGGCTTCATCATTGGAGGCAAAGATACAAAATAAGGGAAGATATGCAGAAACTTCATAAAGCTTTGGTTGGACCCCAACTAGAGAACTGTGTACAGTTCTGGTCACCACACTGTAGGAAGGATGTGAAAGTCCCTGAAAGGGTGCAGAGGAGATTTACCAGAATGATTCCAGGGATGGGAGTTTAGTTACAAAGTGAGTTCGGAGAAGATGGAGTTGTTCTCCCTGGTGTAAAGGAGATTGAGAGAGATTTTATAGAGGTGTACATGATTATGATAGACTTAGAAAAGATAGACAAGGAAAAACTGTTCCCATTAACTGATGAAACAAGGACTAGGGGACACAGATGGAAGGTTTCGGGAAAGAGATACAGGGGGAATATGAGGAGGAACTTTTTTACACAGTGGATGGTAATGAGCTGGAACTCGCTACGCATGAGGGTGGTGGAACCAAGCCAATCAATGATTTCAAAAGGAAACTGGATGGACACCTGAAGGAAATGAACTTGCAGGGATACGGGAATTGAGCGGTGGAGTGGAACTGACTGGATTGTTCCACAGAGAGCCGGCATAGAATGGCTGAATGGCCTCCTTCTGTGTTGTAAATGACTCCATCGATTTCTACCACTCTATGTTAGATATGTCACCTGCTCCTGCCTGGAAACATCCAGATACATAGAAGTTCAATTAAACTGTGACCTTAATGGCCACTGACAGCTCCGTCCTCACCCTGGTGTGAGGCTCCAGGTTGCGTTACAGGAGGTGACACAGCTCTGTGACCACCTCCTTATTGAATCAGAGTCACCTCACACACTGCTCCTGGGTTAAGTGTAGGTAGGAAAAGTGCTCTTGGAACACCCGGGGTGGGTAGGGCAGAGCCCCCTGCTCCTCTATATTTACAGAGCTTCCCTCTCTGCAGCCTCTGCTCCATTTGTTGGTCATGTGACAGACCCAGAGACACTGTAACTACAGTCCCAATACCTCTTCCAGAGTTGGGTCACCAAATCTTCTGTCCTCCCTGAATGTCTGCAGCAGCTCCCAACACAACCTCCAGAAAACCATCCACAGCACCTCCAATAACTTTACAATAGCAGAAGTAAGTCAAAAGCCCCTCACCTGTATGTTGGATGCTTGGTCCTTTTAAATGACACTAGAGGGGGTTCCTCGTGCTGCTGAATGCATGTTCAGCTGACATTGACTAACACAGGCGGTCAGTGGACCTGCACAGACCAAGTTTCAAAGAAGTACATCAAAGCTGCTGCTATGGTACATTGACATCACTTTCAAATCCACCCTCAAAGGAACAACACATACAAGGTACAATTGAGCTAGAGCCCTGCCCAACTTGGGACACTGTGCAGGCCACAGTAGAAGTGGCCGGCTGTGAAGACCACGCTAACAGCACATAGATGATACGACTGGGCTGGAGCCCCGCCCAGCATGGGATATTGTGCAGACCACACTGGAAGTGACCAGCTGTGCGATTCACATCTCTTTCTGGATCCCAATTCTGTACCGTCAGCAGCAGTCTTGCTGCGGAGTCTATAATCCTGGCTCGGGACACATACAGAAAAAGAAATTCACTTTCCAAGGAGAACTGAAAAAAGAGTGAAGTCGAAAGATTTGCAGGAATATATGAATTGGACAGGGGAATGTGAATAAATAGAGGGCTGAGGCCATGGAGAGATTCAAACATAAGAATGAGAATATTAAAATTAAGGTGCTGTCAGACCGGTAGCCAATGTAGATCAGTGAGCACAGGGGTGATGGGTGATCGGGATTTGGAATGAGTTAAAATACAGGCAGCAGAGTTCTGGATGGGCTGTGGTTTATGGAGGTTTATAACGAGAAAGGTGACCAAGATGGAATTGGAATAGTCAAGTGTGGATTTATCAGTGATGCGGATGAGGGTTTACGCAGCAGATGGGCTGAGGCAGAGGTGGAGATGGGTGAAATCACAGAGGTGGTATTAGGCAGGGTTGGTGATGGAGAGAATATGAAGATGAACTCAGCTCAGGTTTAAATATAACTCAGAAGTTGTAAACTGTCCGGTTGAGCCTCAGATATTGGGCAGGGTGGAGTATGTGCTTCCCAGATAGGGGATGGTGTTTGTGATGGAGACCAATGACACTGGCTTCAGTCTTCCCAAAATTTACATAACAGAACAGTATTTCAGTGAAACAGGGTTTACAGATCTCCTAGCCTGAAATAGAGACAGCAACAGCAGCAAAGAACAAGAACAAAGAAAAGTACAGCACAGGAACAGGCCATTCGGCCCTCCAAGCCTGCGCCGATCTTGATGCCTGCCGAAACTAACACCGTCTGCACTTCCGGGGTCCGTATCCCTCTATTCCCATCCTATGCATGTATTTGTCAAGATGCCTCTTAAACATCTCGATGGTACCCGCTTCCACCACCTCTCCCGACAACAAGTACCAGGCACTCACCACCCTCTGTGTAAAGAGCTTGCCTCTCACATCCCCTCTAAACTTTGCCCCTCTCACCTTAAACCTATGTCCCCTAGTAACTCACTCTTCCACCCTGGGAAAAAGCTTCTGACTATCCACTCTGTCCATGCCGCTTATAACTTTGTAAACCTCTATCATGTCGCCCCTCCACCTCCGTTGTTCCAGTGAAAACAATCCGAGTTTATCCAACCTCTACTCATAGCTAATGCTCTCCAGATCAGGCAACATTCTGGTAAACCTCCTCTGTAACCTCTCAAAAGCCTCCTCATCCTTCTGGGAGTGTGGCGACCAGAATTGCTCGCAATATTCTAATTGTGGCCTAACTAAAGTTCTGTACAGCTGCAGCATGACTTGCCTATTTTTATACTCCACGCCCCGACCCATGAAGATCAGCATGCCGTATGCCTTCTTGACTACCTTATCCACCTGCGTTGCCACTTTCAATGATCTGTGGACCTGTACGCCCAGATCGCTCTGCCTGTCAATACTCCTAAGGGTTCTGCCATTTACTGCATACCTCCCACCTGGATTAGACCTTCCAAAATGCATTACCTCACATTTGTCCGAATTAAACTCCATCTGCCATTTCTCCGCCCAAATCTCCAACCAATCTATATCCTGCTGTATCCTCTCACAATCCTCATCACTATCCGCAACACCACCAACCTTTGTGTCGTCCACAAACTTACTAATCAGACCAGCTACATTTTCCTCCAAATCATTTATATATACTACAAACAGCAAAGGTCCCAGCACTGATCCCTGCGGAACACCATTAGTCACATCCCTCCATTCAGAAAAGCACCCATCCACTGATACCCTCTGTCTTCTATGACCGAGCCAGTTCTGCATCCATCTTGCCAGCTCCCCTTTGTTCCCATGTGACTTCACCTTTTGTATCAGTCTGCCATTAGGGACCTTGTCAAAGGCTTTACTGAAGTCCATATAGATAACATCCACTGCCCTTCCTTCATCAATCATCTTTGTCACTTCCTCAGAAAACTCAATCAAATTAGTGACACACGACCTCCCCTTCACAAAACCATGCTGCCTGTCGCTAATAAGTTCATTTATTTCCAAATGGGAGTAAGTCCTGTCCCGAAGAATCCTCTCTAATAATTTCCCTACCACTAACGGAAGGCTCACCGGCCTATAATTTCCTGGATTATCCTTGCTACCCTTCTTAAACAAAGGAACAACATTGGCTGTTCTCCAGTCCTCTGGGACCGCACCTGGAGCCAATGAGGATGCAAATATTTCTATCAAGGCCCCAGCAATTTCTTCCCTTGCCTCCCTCAGTATTCTGGGGTAGATCCCATCAGGCCCTGGGGACTTAACTACCTTAAAGTTTTGCAAGACACCCAACACCTCCTCCTTTTTGATAATGAGATGACTGAGGCTATCTGCACTCCCTTCCCTAGGCTCATCATGCACCAAGTCCTTCTCCTTGGTGAATACTGATGCAAAGTACGCATTTAGTACCTCGCCCGTTTCCTCTGGCTCCACACATAGATTCCCTTCTCTGTCCTTGAGTGGGCCAACCCTTTCCCTGGTTACCCTCTTGCTCTTTATATACGTATATTAAGCTATGGGACTTTCCTTAATCCTGTTTGCCAATGACTTCTCATAACACCTTTTAGCCCTCCTGACTCCTTGCTTAAGTTCCTTCCTACTGTCTTTATATTCCTCAAGGGATTCGTCTGTTCCTAGCCTTCCAGCCCTTACGAATGCTTCCTTTTTCTTTTTGACGAGGCTCACAATATCCCGCGTTATCCAAAGTTACCGAAACTTACCAAACTTATCCTTCTTCCTCACAGGAACATGCTGGTCCTGGATTCTAATCAACTGACGTTTGAAAGACTCCCACATGTCAGATATTGATTTACCATCAAACAGCCGCTCCCAATCTAAATTCTTCAGTTCCTGCCTAATATTGTTATAATTAGTCTTCCCCCAATTTAACACCGTCACCCGAGGACTATTCTTATCCTTATCCACAAGTACCTTAAAACTCATGGAATTATGGTCAATGTTCCCGAAATGCTCCCCTACTGAAACTTAGACCACCTGGCCAGGCTCATTCCCCAATACCAGGTCCAGTACGGCCCCATCCCTTGTTGGACTAGCTACGTATTGTTTCAAGAAGCCCTCCTGGATGCTCCTTACAAATACTGCCCCATACAAATCCCTAACACTAAGTGAGTCCCAGTCAATATAGGGGAAGTTAAAATCACCCACCACTACAACCCTGTTACCTGTACACCTTTCCAAAACGTCTACATATCTGCTCCTCTACCTCTCACTGGCTGTTGGGAGGTCTGTAGTAAAGCCCCAACATCGTGACTGTACCCTTCCTATTCCTGAGCGCCACCCACATTGCCTCGCTGTATAACCCCTCCGAGGTGTCCTCCCGCAGTACAGCTGTGATATTCTCCTTCACCAGTCATGCAACTCCCCCACCCCTTTTATATCCCCCTCTTTCCCTTCTGAAACTTCTTAAGCCTGGGACATTTAGCTGCCAATCCTGTCCTTCCCTCAACCAAGTCTCTGTAATAGCAAAAACATCATAGTTCCAAGTACTCATCCAAGCTCTAAGTTCATCTGCCTTACCTGTTATACTTCTCGCATTGAAACAAATGCACTTCACACCACCAGTCCCGCTGTTCTCCACAACATCTCCCTGCCTGATCTTCCTCTTAGTCTTAATGGCCTTATTTACTAGTTCCCCTTCATTTATTTCACTTGCTGTCCTACTGCTCTGGTTCCCACCCCCCTGCCACACTGGTTCAAACCCTCCCGAGTGACGCTAGCAAACCTCGCAGCCAGGATATTTGTGCCCCTCCAGTTTAGATGCAACCCGTCCTTCTTGTACAGGTCCCATCTGTCCCTGAAGAGATCCCAATGGTCCAGATATCTGAAACCCTCCCTTCTACAACAGCTGCTCAGCCACGTGTTTAGCTGCACTGTCTTCCTATTTCTAGCCTCACTGGCATGTGGCACAGGGAGTAATCCAGAGATTACAACCCTCGAGGTCCTGTTTTTTAACTTTCTACCTAACTCCCTAAACTCCCCCTGAAGGACCTCATCACTCTTCCTGCCTATGTCGTTGTTACCGATGTGTATCACAACCTTTGGCTGTTCACCCTCCCCCTTCAGAATTCCCCCTGTCCATTCAGGGACATCCTTGACCCTGGCACCAGGGAGTCAACATACCATCCTGGAGTCTCTTTCACGTCCACAGAAGCGCCTATCTGTGCCCCTGACTATAGATTCCCCGATAACTATTGCTCTTCTGCGTTTTGTCCCTCCATGCTGAACAACAGTGCCAGCCGTGGTGCCACTGCTCTGGCTGCTGCTGTTTTCCCCTGATAGGCCATCCC
>NW_027142309.1:0-5000 GCF_036365525.1 Heterodontus francisci
TGCTCGTGAAATTAAACTCAAGAAATGAGTATATAAACACAAGAGGGGAGGCTTTCCCACCCCTACTGCCCATTCACCCTACCCTAACTTTAAAGTGACACGCCGTCCGTTGTGACTGTCCAAGCAGTGCCAAAAATAAATGCCTTACAGGCAACAGAATCCAAGTTCAGCTGGTCGATACACAGAAATGGCGCGTGCCATTAAACAAGACATAAGAAAATTACTCATTGCAAAATTAATAGCACATGCTATTCATTGCAATCCCACTGATAATCCGAGCTGGAAAGGCAAGCGGACATGGATGGACACTAACTTAAGGCGTGAGCCGAATAAAAGTGGCAGCTGCTCGTGAAATTAAACTCAAGAAATGAGTATATAAACACAAGAGGGGAGGCTTTCCCACCCCTACTGCCCATTCACCCTACCCTAACTTTAAAGTGACACGCCGTCCGTTGTGACTGTCCAAGCAGTGCCAAAAATAAATGCCTTACAGGCAACAGAATCCAAGTTCAGCTGGTCGATACACAGAAATGGCGCGTGCCATTAAACAAGACATAAGAAAATTACTCATTGCAAAATTAATAGCACATGCTATTCATTGCAATCCCACTGATAATCCGAGCTGGAAAGGCAAGCGGACATGGATGGACACTAACTTAAGGCGTGAGCCGAATAAAAGTGGCAGCTGCTCGTGAAATTAAACTCAAGAAATGAGTATATAAACACAAGAGGGGAGGCTTTCCCACCCCTACTGCCCATTCACCCTACCCTAACTTTAAAGTGACACGCCGTCCGTTGTGACTGTCCAAGCAGTGCCAAAAATAAATGCCTTACAGGCAACAGAATCCAAGTTCAGCTGGTCGATACACAGAAATGGCGCGTGCCATTAAACAAGACATAAGAAAATTACTCATTGCAAAATTAATAGCACATGCTATTCATTGCAATCCCACTGATAATCCGAGCTGGAAAGGCAAGCGGACATGGATGGACACTAACTTAAGGCGTGAGCCGAATAAAAGTGGCAGCTGCTCGTGAAATTAAACTCAAGAAATGAGTATATAAACACAAGAGGGGAGGCTTTCCCACCCCTACTGCCCATTCACCCTACCCTAACTTTAAAGTGACACGCCGTCCGTTGTGACTGTCCAAGCAGTGCCAAAAATAAATGCCTTACAGGCAACAGAATCCAAGTTCAGCTGGTCGATACACAGAAATGGCGCGTGCCATTAAACAAGACATAAGAAAATTACTCATTGCAAAATTAATAGCACATGCTATTCATTGCAATCCCACTGATAATCCGAGCTGGAAAGGCAAGCGGACATGGATGGACACTAACTTAAGGCGTGAGCCGAATAAAAGTGGCAGCTGCTCGTGAAATTAAACTCAAGAAATGAGTATATAAACACAAGAGGGGAGGCTTTCCCACCCCTACTGCCCATTCACCCTACCCTAACTTTAAAGTGACACGCCGTCCGTTGTGACTGTCCAAGCAGTGCCAAAAATAAATGCCTTACAGGCAACAGAATCCAAGTTCAGCTGGTCGATACACAGAAATGGCGCGTGCCATTAAACAAGACATAAGAAAATTACTCATTGCAAAATTAATAGCACATGCTATTCATTGCAATCCCACTGATAATCCGAGCTGGAAAGGCAAGCGGACATGGATGGACACTAACTTAAGGCGTGAGCCGAATAAAAGTGGCAGCTGCTCGTGAAATTAAACTCAAGAAATGAGTATATAAACACAAGAGGGGAGGCTTTCCCACCCCTACTGCCCATTCACCCTACCCTAACTTTAAAGTGACACGCCGTCCGTTGTGACTGTCCAAGCAGTGCCAAAAATAAATGCCTTACAGGCAACAGAATCCAAGTTCAGCTGGTCGATACACAGAAATGGCGCGTGCCATTAAACAAGACATAAGAAAATTACTCATTGCAAAATTAATAGCACATGCTATTCATTGCAATCCCACTGATAATCCGAGCTGGAAAGGCAAGCGGACATGGATGGACACTAACTTAAGGCGTGAGCCGAATAAAAGTGGCAGCTGCTCGTGAAATTAAACTCAAGAAATGAGTATATAAACACAAGAGGGGAGGCTTTCCCACCCCTACTGCCCATTCACCCTACCCTAACTTTAAAGTGACACGCCGTCCGTTGTGACTGTCCAAGCAGTGCCAAAAATAAATGCCTTACAGGCAACAGAATCCAAGTTCAGCTGGTCGATACACAGAAATGGCGCGTGCCATTAAACAAGACATAAGAAAATTACTCATTGCAAAATTAATAGCACATGCTATTCATTGCAATCCCACTGATAATCCGAGCTGGAAAGGCAAGCGGACATGGATGGACACTAACTTAAGGCGTGAGCCGAATAAAAGTGGCAGCTGCTCGTGAAATTAAACTCAAGAAATGAGTATATAAACACAAGAGGGGAGGCTTTCCCACCCCTACTGCCCATTCACCCTACCCTAACTTTAAAGTGACACGCCGTCCGTTGTGACTGTCCAAGCAGTGCCAAAAATAAATGCCTTACAGGCAACAGAATCCAAGTTCAGCTGGTCGATACACAGAAATGGCGCGTGCCATTAAACAAGACATAAGAAAATTACTCATTGCAAAATTAATAGCACATGCTATTCATTGCAATCCCACTGATAATCCGAGCTGGAAAGGCAAGCGGACATGGATGGACACTAACTTAAGGCGTGAGCCGAATAAAAGTGGCAGCTGCTCGTGAAATTAAACTCAAGAAATGAGTATATAAACACAAGAGGGGAGGCTTTCCCACCCCTACTGCCCATTCACCCTACCCTAACTTTAAAGTGACACGCCGTCCGTTGTGACTGTCCAAGCAGTGCCAAAAATAAATGCCTTACAGGCAACAGAATCCAAGTTCAGCTGGTCGATACACAGAAATGGCGCGTGCCATTAAACAAGACATAAGAAAATTACTCATTGCAAAATTAATAGCACATGCTATTCATTGCAATCCCACTGATAATCCGAGCTGGAAAGGCAAGCGGACATGGATGGACACTAACTTAAGGCGTGAGCCGAATAAAAGTGGCAGCTGCTCGTGAAATTAAACTCAAGAAATGAGTATATAAACACAAGAGGGGAGGCTTTCCCACCCCTACTGCCCATTCACCCTACCCTAACTTTAAAGTGACACGCCGTCCGTTGTGACTGTCCAAGCAGTGCCAAAAATAAATGCCTTACAGGCAACAGAATCCAAGTTCAGCTGGTCGATACACAGAAATGGCGCGTGCCATTAAACAAGACATAAGAAAATTACTCATTGCAAAATTAATAGCACATGCTATTCATTGCAATCCCACTGATAATCCGAGCTGGAAAGGCAAGCGGACATGGATGGACACTAACTTAAGGCGTGAGCCGAATAAAAGTGGCAGCTGCTCGTGAAATTAAACTCAAGAAATGAGTATATAAACACAAGAGGGGAGGCTTTCCCACCCCTACTGCCCATTCACCCTACCCTAACTTTAAAGTGACACGCCGTCCGTTGTGACTGTCCAAGCAGTGCCAAAAATAAATGCCTTACAGGCAACAGAATCCAAGTTCAGCTGGTCGATACACAGAAATGGCGCGTGCCATTAAACAAGACATAAGAAAATTACTCATTGCAAAATTAATAGCACATGCTATTCATTGCAATCCCACTGATAATCCGAGCTGGAAAGGCAAGCGGACATGGATGGACACTAACTTAAGGCGTGAGCCGAATAAAAGTGGCAGCTGCTCGTGAAATTAAACTCAAGAAATGAGTATATAAACACAAGAGGGGAGGCTTTCCCACCCCTACTGCCCATTCACCCTACCCTAACTTTAAAGTGACACGCCGTCCGTTGTGACTGTCCAAGCAGTGCCAAAAATAAATGCCTTACAGGCAACAGAATCCAAGTTCAGCTGGTCGATACACAGAAATGGCGCGTGCCATTAAACAAGACATAAGAAAATTACTCATTGCAAAATTAATAGCACATGCTATTCATTGCAATCCCACTGATAATCCGAGCTGGAAAGGCAAGCGGACATGGATGGACACTAACTTAAGGCGTGAGCCGAATAAAAGTGGCAGCTGCTCGTGAAATTAAACTCAAGAAATGAGTATATAAACACAAGAGGGGAGGCTTTCCCACCCCTACTGCCCATTCACCCTACCCTAACTTTAAAGTGACACGCCGTCCGTTGTGACTGTCCAAGCAGTGCCAAAAATAAATGCCTTACAGGCAACAGAATCCAAGTTCAGCTGGTCGATACACAGAAATGGCGCGTGCCATTAAACAAGACATAAGAAAATTACTCATTGCAAAATTAATAGCACATGCTATTCATTGCAATCCCACTGATAATCCGAGCTGGAAAGGCAAGCGGACATGGATGGACACTAACTTAAGGCGTGAGCCGAATAAAAGTGGCAGCTGCTCGTGAAATTAAACTCAAGAAATGAGTATATAAACACAAGAGGGGAGGCTTTCCCACCCCTACTGCCCATTCACCCTACCCTAACTTTAAAGTGACACGCCGTCCGTTGTGACTGTCCAAGCAGTGCCAAAAATAAATGCCTTACAGGCAACAGAATCCAAGTTCAGCTGGTCGATACACAGAAATGGCGCGTGCCATTAAACAAGACATAAGAAAATTACTCATTGCAAAATTAATAGCACATGCTATTCATTGCAATCCCACTGATAATCCGAGCTGGAAAGGCAAGCGGACATGGATGGACACTAACTTAAGGCGTGAGCCGAATAAAAGTGGCAGCTGCTCGTGAAATTAAACTCAAGAAATGAGTATATAAACACAAGAGGGGAGGCTTTCCCACCCCTACTGCCCATTCACCCTACCCTAACTTTAAAGTGACACGCCGTCCGTTGTGACTGTCCAAGCAGTGCCAAAAATAAATGCCTTACAGGCAACAGAATCCAAGTTCAGCTGGTCGATACACAGAAATGGCGCGTGC
>NW_027142310.1:0-34315 GCF_036365525.1 Heterodontus francisci
TGAGGGTGAGAGTGTGTGTGTGGATTGATTAGAGGGTGAGAGTGTGAGTGGGTGGATTGATTAGAGGGTGAGAGTGTGTGTGTGTGGATTGATTAGAGGGTGAGAGTGTGTGTGTGTTAATAGATTAGAGGGTGAGAGTGTGTGTGTGGATTGATTAGAGGGTGAGAGTGTGAGTGGGTGGATTGATTAGAGGGTGAGAGTGTGTGTGTGTGGATTGATTAGAGAGTGAGAGTGTGTGTGTGGATTGATTAGAGGGTGAGAGTGTGAGTGTGTGGATTGATTAGAGGGTGAGAGTGTGAGTGGGTGGATTGATTAGGGGTGAGAGTGTGTGTGTGGATTGATTAGAGGGTGAGAGTGTGTGTGTGGATTGATTAGAGGGTGAGAGTGTGTGTGTGTGGATTGATTAGAGGGTGAGAGTCTGTGTGTGTGGATTGATTAGAGGGTGAGTGTGTGTGTGTGTGTGGATTGATTAGGGGTGAGAGTGTGTGTGTGTGGATTGATTAGAGGGTGAGAGTGTGTGTGTGTGGATTGATTAGGGGGTGAGAGTGTGTGTGTGTGGATTGATTAGGGGTGAGAGTGTGTGTGTGTGGATTGATTAGAGGGTGAGAGTGTGTGTGTGTGGATTGATTAGAGGGTGAGAGTGTGTGTGTGTGGATTGATTAGAGGGTGAGAGTGTGTGTGTGGATTGATTAGAGGGTGAGAGTGTGAGTGGGTGGATTGATTAGAGGGTGAGAGTGTGTGTGTGTGGATTGATTAGGGGGTGAGAGTGTGTGTGTGTGGATTGATTAGGGGGTGAGAGTGTGTGTGTGTGGATTGATTAGAGGGTGAGAGTGTGTGTGTGTGGATTGATTAGAGGGTGAGAGTGTGTGTGTGGATTGATTAGAGAGTGAGAGTGTGTGTGTGGATTGATTAGAGGGTGAGAGTGTGAGTGTGTGGATTGATTAGAGGGTGAGAGTGTGAGTGGGTGGTTTGATTAGAGGGTGAGAGTGTGTGTGTGTGGATTGATTAGGGGGTGAGAGCGTGCGTGTGTGGATTGATTAGAGGGTGAGAGTGTGTGTGTGGATTGATTAGAGGGTGAGAGTGTGAGTGTGTGGATTGATTAGAGGGTGAGAGTGTGTGTGTGTGGATTGATTAGAGGGTGAGAGTGTGTGTGTGTGGATTGATTAGAGGGTGAGAGTGTGTGTGTGTGGATTGATTAGAGGGTGAGAGTGTGAGTGTGTGGATTGATTAGAGGGTGAGAGTGTGTGTGTGTGGATTGATTAGAGGGTGAGAGTGTGAGTGTGTGGATTGATTAGAGGGTGAGAGTGTGTGTGTGTGGATTGATTAGAGGGTGAGAGTGTGTGTGTGTGGATTGATTAGAGGGTGAGTGTGTGTGTGTGTGGATTGATTAGAGGGTGAGAGTTTGTGTGTGTGGATTGATTAGAGGGTGAGAGTGTGTGTGTGTGGATTGATTAGAGGGTGAGAGTGTGTGTGTGTGGATTGATTAGAGGGTGAGAGTGTGTGTGTGCGGATTGATTAGAGGGTGAGAGTGTGTATGTGTGGATTGATTAGAGGGGGAGAGTGTATGTGTCTGGATTGATTAGAGGGTGAGAGTGTGTGTGTGTGGATTGATTAGAGGGTGAGAGTGTGTGTGTATGGATTGATTAGAGGGTGAGAGTGTGTGTGTGTGGATTGATTAGAGGGTGAGTGTGTGTGTGTGTGGATTGATTAGAGGGTGAGAGTGTGTGTGTGTGGATTGATTAGAGGGTGAGTGTGTGTGTGTGTGGATTGATTAGAGGGTGAGAGTGTGTGTGTGTGGATTGATTAGAGGGTGAGAGTGTGTGTGTGTGGATTGATTAGAGGGTGAGAGTGTGTGTGTGGATTGATTAGAGGGTGAGAGTGTGTGTGTGCGGTTTGATTAGAGGGGGAGGGTGTATGTGTCTGGATTGATTAGAGGGTGAGAGTGTGTGTGTGTGGATTGATTAGAGGGTGAGAGTGTGTGTGTGTGTGGATTGATTAGAGGGTGAGTGTGTGTGTGTGTGGATTGATTGGAGGGTGAGTGTGTGTGTGTGTGTGTGGATTGATTAGAGGGGGAGTGTGTGTGTGTGTGGATTGATTAGGGGGTGAGAGTGTGTGTGTGTGGATTGATTAGAGGGTGAGAGTGTGTGTGTGTGGATTGATTAGAGGGTGAGAGTGTGTGTGTGTGGATTGATTAGAGGGTGAGAGTGTATGTGTGTGGATTGATTAGAGGGTGAGAGTGTGTGTGTGTGGATTGATTAGAGGGTGAGAGTGTGTGTGTGTGGATTGATTAGAGGGTGAGTGTGTGTGTGTGTGGATTGATTAGAGGGTGAGAGTGTTTGTGTGTGGATTGATTAGAGGGTGAGTGTGTGTGTGTGTGGATTGATTAGAGGGTGAGAGTGTGTGTGTGTGGATTGATTAGGGGGTGAGAGTGTGTGTGTGTGGATTGATTAGAGGGTGAATGTGTGTGTGTGTGGATTGATTAGAGGGTGAGAGTGTGTGTGTGTGGATTGATTAGAGGGTGAGAGTGTGTGTGTGTGGATTGATTAGAGGGTGAGAGTGTGTGTGTGCGGATTGATTAGAGGGTGAGAGTGTGTGTGTGTGGATTGATTAGAGGGTGAGAGTGTGTGTGTGGATTGATTAGAGGGTGAGAGTGTGTGTGTGCTGATTGATTAGAGGGTGAGAGTGTGTGTGTGTGGATTGATTAGAGGGTGAGTGTGTGTGTGTGTGGATTGATCAGAGGGTGAGAGTGTGTGTGTGTGGATTGATTAGAGGGTGAGAGTGTGTGTGTGTGGATTGATTAGAGGGTGAGAGTGTGTGTGTGGATTGATTAGGGGGTGAGAGTGTGTGTGTGTGGATTGATTAGAGGGTGAGAGTGTGTGTGTGTGGATTGATTAGAGGTAGAGAGTGTGTGTGTGTGGATTGATTAGAGGGAGAGAGTGTGTGTGTGTGGATTGATTAGAGGGTGAGAGTGTGTGTGTGTGGATTGATTAGGGGGTGAGAGTGTGTGTGTGTGGATTGATTAGGGGGTGAGAGTGTGTGTGTGTGGATTGATTAGAGGGTGAGAGTGTGTGTGTGTGGATTGATTAGAAGTAGAGAGTGTGTGTGTGGATTGATTAGAGGGAGAGAGTGTGTGTGTGTGGATTGATTAGGGGGTGAGAGTGTGTGTGTGTGGATTGATTAGAGGGTGAGAGTGTGTGTGTGTGGATTGATTAGAGGTAGAGAGTGTGTGTGTGTGGATTGATTAGAGGGAGAGAGTGTGTGTGTGTGGATTGATTAGAGGGTGAGAGTGTGTGTTGATTGATTAGAGGGTGAGAGTGTGTGTGTGTGGATTGATTAGAGGGTGAGAGTGTGTGTGTGTGGATTGATTAGAGGGTGAGAGTGTGTAAGGATTGATTAGAGAGTGAGAGTGTGTGTGTGTGGATTGATTAGAGGGTGAGAGTGTGTGTGTGTGGATTGATTAGAGGGTGAGTGTGTGTGTGTGTGTGTGGATTGATTAGAGGGTGAGAGTGTGTCTGTGTGGATTGAGTAGAGGGTGAGAGTGTGTGTGTGTGGATTGATTAGAAGGTGAGAGAGTGTGTGTGTGGATTGATTAGAGGGTGTGAGTGTGTGTGTGATTTGATTAGAGGGTGAGAGGGTGTGTGTGTGGATTGATTAGAAGGTGAGAGTGTGTGTGTGTGGATTGATTAGAGGGTGAGAGTGTGTGTGTGTGGATTGATTAGAGGGTGAGAGTGTGTGTGTGTGGATTGATTAGAGGGTGAGAGAGTGTGTGTGTGGATTGATTAGAGGGTGAGAGAGTGTGTGTGTGGATTGATTAGAGGGTGAGAGTGTGTGTGTGTGGATTGATTAGAGGGTGAGAGTGTGTGTGTGTGGATTGATTAGAGGGTGAGAGAGTGTGTGTGTGGATTGATTAGAGGGTGAGAGTGTGTGTGTGTGGATTGATTAGAGGGTGAGAGTGTGTGTGTGTGGATTGATTAGAGGGTGAGAGTGTGTGTGTGTGGATTGATTAGAGGGTGAGAGTGTGTGTGTGTGGATTGAGAAGAGGGTGAGAGTGTGTGTGTGTGGATTGATTAGAGGGTGAGAGTGTGTGTGTGTGGATTGATTAGAGGGTGAGAGTGTGTGTGTGTGGATTGATTAGAGGGTGAGTGTGTGTGTGTGTGGATTGATTAGAGGGTGAGAGTGTGTGTGTGTGGATTGAATAGACGGTGAGAGTGTGAGTGTGTGGATTGATTAGAGGGTGAGAGAGTGTGTGTGTGGATTGATTAGAGGGTGAGAGTGTGTGTGTGTGGATTGATTAGAGGGTGAGTGTGTGTGTGTGTGGATTGATTAGAGGGTGAGAGTGTGAGTGTGTGGATCGATTAGAGGGTGAGAGTGTGTGTGTGTGGATTGATTGGAGGGTGAGAGTGTGTGTGTGGATTGATTAGAGGGTGAGAGTGTGTGTGTGGATTGATTAGAGGGTGAGAGTGTGTGTGTGTGGATTGATTAGAGGGTGAGAGTGTGTGTGTGTGGATTGATTAGAGGGTGAGAGTTTGTGTGTGTGAATTGATTAGAGGGTGAGAGTGTGTGTGTGTGGATTGATTAGAGGGTGAGTGTGTGAGTGTGGATTGATTAGAGGGTGAGAGTGTGTGTGTGTGGATTGATTAGAGGGTGAGAGTGTGTGTGTGTGGATTGATTAGAGGGTGAGTGTGTGAGTGTGGATTGATTAGAGGGTGAGAGTGTGTGTGTGTGGATTGATTAGAGGGTGAGAGTGTGTGTGTGTGGATTGATTAGAGGGTGAGTGTGTGTGTGTGTGGATTGATTAGAGGGTGAGAGTGTGTGTGTGTGGATTGATTAGAGGGTGAGTGTGTGTGTGTGTGTGGATTGATTAGAGGGTGAGTGTGTGTGTGTGTGGATTGATTAGAGGGTGAGAGTGTGTGTGTGTGGATTGATTAGAGGGTGAGAGTGTGTGTGTGTGGATTGATTAGAGGGTGAGAGTGTGTGTGTGTGGATTGATTAGATGGTGAGAGTGTGTGTGTGTGGATTGATTAGAGGGTGAGAGTGTGTGTGTGTGGATTGATCAGATGGTGAGAGTGTGTGTGTGTGGATTGATTAGAGGGTGAGAGTGTGTGTGTGTGGATTGATTAGAGGGTGAGAGTGTGTGTGTGAGGATTGATTAGAGGGTGAGAGTGTGTGTGTGTGGATTGATTAGAGGGTGAGTGTGTGTGTGTGTGGATTGATTAGAGTGTGAGTGTGTGTGTGTGTGGATTGATTAGAGGGTGAGAGTGTTTGTGTGTGGATTGATTAGAGGGTGAGAGTGTGTGTGTGTGGATTGATTAGAGGGTGAGAGTGTGTGTGTGTGGATTGATTAGAGGGTGAGAGTGTGTGTAGATTGATTAGAGGGTGAGAGTGTGTGTGTGTGGATTGATTAGAGGGTGAGAGTGTGTGTGTGTGGATTGATTAGAGGGTGAGTGTGTGAGTGTGGATTGATTAGAGGGTGAGAGTGTGTGTGTGTTGATTGATTAGAGGGTGAGTGTGTGTGTGTGTGTGTGTGGATTGATTAGAGGGTGAGAGTGTGTCTGTGTGGATTGATTAGAGGGTGAGAGTGTGTTTGTGTGGATTGATTAGAGGGTGAGAGTGTGTGTGTGTGGATTGATTAGAGGGTGAGAGTGTGTGTGTGTGGATTGATTAGAGGGTGAGAGTGTGTGTGTGTGGATTGATTAGAGGGTGAGAGTGTGTGTGTGTGGATTGATTAGAGGGTGAGAGTGTGTGTGTGTGGATTGATTAGAGGGTGAGTGTGTGTGTGTGTGGATTGATTAGAGGGTGAGAGTGTGAGTGTGTGGATTGATTAGAGGGTGAGAGTGTGTGTGTGTGGATTGATTAGAGGGTGAGTGTGTGAGTGTGGATTGATTAGAGGGTGAGAGTGTGTGTGTGTTGATTGATTAGAGGGTGAGTGTGTGTGTGTGTGTGTGTGGATTGATTAGAGGGTGAGAGTGTGTCTGTGTGGATTGATTAGAGGGTGAGAGTGTGTTTGTGTGGATTGATTAGAGGGTGAGAGTGTGTGTGTGTGGATTGATTAGAGGGTGAGAGTGTGTGTGTGTGGATTGATTAGAGGGTGAGTGTGTGAGTGTGGATTGATTAGAGGGTGAGAGTGTGTGTGTGTGGATTGATTAGAGGGTGAGTGTGTGAGTGTGGATTGATTAGAGGGTGAGAGTGTGTGTGTGTGGATTGATTAGAGGGTGAGAGTGTGTGTGTGTGGATTGATTAGAGGGTGAGAGTGTGTGTGTGTGGATTGATTAGAGGGTGAGAGTGTGTGTGTGTGGATTGATTAGAGGGTGAGTGTGTGTGTGTGGATTGATTAGAGGGTGAGAGTGTGTCTGTGTGGATTGATTAGAGGGTGAGAGTGTGTGTGTGTGGATTGATTAGAGGGTGAGAGTGTGTGTGTGTGGATTGATTAGAGGGTGAGTGTGTGAGTGTGGATTGATTAGAGGGTGAGAGTGTGTGTGTGTTGATTGATTAGAGGGTGAGTGTGTGTGTGTGTGTGTGTGGATTGATTAGAGGGTGAGAGTGTGTCTGTGTGGATTGATTAGAGGGTGAGAGTGTGTTTGTGTGGATTGATTAGAGGGTGAGAGTGTGTGTGTGTGGATTGATTAGAGGGTGAGAGTGTGTGTGTGTGGATTGATTAGAGGGTGAGAGTGTGTGTGTGTGGATTGATTAGAGGGTGAGAGTGTGTGTGTGTGGATTGATTAGAGGGTGAGAGTGTGTGTGTGTGGATTGATTAGAGGGTGAGTGTGTGTGTGTGTGGATTGATTAGAGGGTGAGAGTGTGAGTGTGTGGATTGATTAGAGGGTGAGAGTGTGTGTGTGTGGATTGATTAGAGGGTGAGAGTGTGTGTGTGTGGATTGATTGGAGGGTGAGTGTGTGTGTGAGTGGATTGATTAGAGGGTGAGAGTGTGTGTGTGTGGATTGATTGGAGGGTGAGAGTGTGTGTGTGCGGATTGATAAGAGGGTGAGAGTGTGTGTGTGTGGATTGATTAGAGGGTGAGAGTGTGTGTGTGGATTGATTAGAGGGTGAGAGTGTGTGTGTGTGGATTGATTAGAGGGTGAGAGTATGTGTGTGTGGATTGATTAGAGGGTGACAGTGTGTGTGTGTGGATTGATTAGAGGGTGAGAGTGTGTGTGTGTGGATTGATTGGAGGGTGAGAGTGTGTGTGTGGATTGATAAGAGGGTGAGAGTGTGTGTGTGGATAGATTAGAGGGTGAGAGTGTGTGTGTGTGGATTGATTACTGGGTGAGAGTGTGTGTGTGTGTATTGATTAGAGGGTGAGAGTTTGTGTGTGTGAATTGATTAGAGGGTGAGAGTGTGAGTGGGTGGATTGATTAGAGGGTGAGAGTGTGTGTGTGTGGATTGATTAGAGGGTGAGAGTTTGTGTGTGTGAATTGATTAGAGGGTGAGAGTGTGTGTGTGTGGATTGATTAGAGGGTGAGTGTGTGAGTGTGGATTGATTAGAGGGTGAGAGTGTGTGTGTGTGGATTGATTAGAGGGTGAGAGTGTGTGTGTGTGGATTGATCAGATGGTGAGAGTGTGTGTGTGTGGATTGATTAGAGGGTGAGAGTTTGTGTGTGTGAATTGATTAGGGGGTGAGAGTGTGAGTGGGTGGATTGATTAGAGGGTGAGAGTGTGTGTGTGTGGATTGATTAGAGGGTGAGAGTTTGTGTGTGTGAATTGATTAGAGGGTGAGAGTGTGTGTGTGTGGATTGATTAGAGGGTGAGTGTGTGAGTGTGGATTGATTAGAGGGTGAGAGTGTGTGTGTGTGGATTGATTAGAGGGTGAGAGTGTGTGTGTGTGGATTGATTAGAGGGTGAGTGTGTGAGTGTGGATTGATTAGAGGGTGAGAGCGTGTGTGTGTGGATTGATTAGAGGGTGAGAGTGTGTGTGTGTGGATTGATTAGAGGGTGAGAGTGTGTGTGTGTGTGGATTGATTAGAGGGTGAGAGTGTGTGTGTGTGGATTGATTAGAGGGTGAGTGTGTGTGTGTGTGGATTGATTAGAGGGTGAGTGTGTGTGTGTGTGGATTGATTAGAGGGTGAGAGTGTGTGTGTGTGGATTGATTAGAGAGTGAGAGCGTGTGTGTGTGGATTGATTAGAGGGTGAGAGTGTGTGTGTGTGGATTGATTAGATGGTGAGAGTATGTGTGTGTGGATTGATTAGAGGGTGAGAGTGTGTGTGTGTGGATTGATCAGATGGTGAGAGTGTGTGTGTGTGGATTGATTAGAGGGTGAGAGTGTGTGTGTGTGGATTGATTAGAGGGTGAGAGTGTGTGTGTGTGGATTGATTAGAGGGTGAGAGTGTGTGTGTGTGGATTGATTAGAGGGTGAGTGTGTGTGTGTGTGGATTGATTAGAGTGTGAGTGTGTGTGTGTGTGGATTGATTAGAGGGTGAGAGTGTGTGTGTGTGGATTGATTAGAGGGTGAGAGTGTGTGTGTGTGGATTGATTAGAGGGTGAGAGTGTGTGTGTGTGGATTGATTAGAGGGTGAGAGTGTGTGTGGATTGATTAGAGGGTGAGAGTGTGTGTGTGTGGATTGATTAGAGGGTGAGAGTGTGTGTGTGTGGATTGATTAGAGGGTGAGAGTGTGTGTGTGTGGATTGATTAGAGGGTGAGTGTGTGAGTGTGGATTGATTAGAGGGTGAGAGTGTGTGTGTGTGGATTGATTAGAGGGTGAGTGTGTGTGTGTGTGTGTGTGGATTGATTAGAGGGTGAGAGTGTGTCTGTGTGGATTGATTAGAGGGTGAGAGTGTGTGTGTGTGGATTGATTAGAGGGTGAGAGTGTGTGTGTGTGGATTGATTAGAGGGTGAGTGTGTGTGTGTGTGGATTTATTAGAGGGTGAGAGTGTGTGTGTGTGGATTGATTAGAGGGTGAGAGTGTGTGTGTGTGGATTGATTAGAGGGTGAGAGTGTGAGTGTGTGGATTGATTAGAGGGTGAGAGTGTGTGTGTGTGGATTGATTTGAGGGTGAGAGTGTGTGTGTGTGGATTGATTAGAGGGTGAGTGTGTGTGTGTGTGGATTGATTAGAGGGTGAGAGTGTGTGTGTGTGGATTGATTGGAGGGTGAGAGTGTGTGTGTGCGGATTGATTAGAGGGTGAGAGTGTGTGTGTGTGGATTGATTAGAGGGTGAGAGTGTGTGTGTGGATTGATTAGAGGGTGAGAGTGTGTGTGTGTGGATTGATTAGAGGGTGAGAGTGTGTGTGTGGATTGATTAGAGGGTGACAGTGTGTGTGTGTGGATTGATTAGAGGGTGAGAGTGTGTGTGTGGATAGATTAGAGGGTGAGAGTGTGTGTGTGTGGATTGATTAGAGGGTGAGAGTGTGTGTGTGTGGATTGATTAGAGGGTGACAGTGTGTGTGTGTGGATTGATTAGAGGGTGAGAGTGTGTGTGTGTGGATTGATTAGAGGGTGAGTGTGTGAGTGTGGATTGATTAGAGGGTGAGAGTGTGTGTGTGTGGATTGATTAGAGGGTGAGAGTGTGTGTGTGTGGATTGATTAGAGGGTGAGAGTGTGTGTGTGGATAGATTAGAGGGTGAGAGTGTGTGTGTGTGGATTGATTAGGGGGTGAGAGTGTGAGTGGGTGGATTGATTAGAGGGTGAGAGTGTGTGTGTGTGTATTGATTAGAGGGTGAGAGTGTGTGTGTGTGGATTGATTAGGGGGTGAGAGTGTGTGTGTGTGGATTGATTAGAGGGTGAGAGTGTGTGTGTGGATAGATTAGAGGGTGAGAGTGTGTGTGTGTGGATTGATTAGGGGGTGAGAGTGTGAGTGGGTGGATTGATTAGAGGGTGAGAGTGTGTGTGTGTGTATTGATTAGAGGGTGAGAGTGTGTGTGTGTGGATTGATTAGGGGGTGAGAGTGTGAGTGGGTGGATTGATTAGAGGGTGAGAGTGTGTGTGTGTGGATTGATTAGGGGGTGAGAGTGTGTGTGTGTGGATTGATTAGAGGGTGAGAGTGTGTGTGTGGATTGATTAGAGGGTGAGAGTGTGTGTGTGTGGATTGATGAGAGGGTGAGAGTGTGTGTGTGTGGATTGATTAGAGGGTGAGAGTGTGTGTGTGTGGATTGATTAGAGGGTGAGAGTGTGTGTGTGTGGATTGATTAGAGGGTGAGTGTGTGTGTGTGTGGATTGATTAGAGGGTGAGAGTGTGTGTGTGTGTATTGATTAGAGGGTGAGAGTGTGTGTGTGTGGATTGATTAGAGGGTGAGAGTGTGTGTGTGTGGATTGATTAGAGGGTGAGAGTGTGTGTGTGTGGATTGATTAGAGGGTGAGAGTGTGTGTGTGTGGATTGATTAGAGGGTGAGAGTGTGTGTGTGTGTATTGATTAGAGGGTGAGAGTGTGTGTGTGTGGTTTGATTAGAGGGTGAGAGTGCGTGTGTGTGGATTGATTAGGGGGTGAGAGTGTGAGTGGGTGGATTGATTAGAGGGTGAGAGTGTGTGTGTGTGGATTGATTAGGGGGTGAGAGTGTGTGTGTGTGTATTGATTAGAGGGTGAGTGTGTGTGTGTGTGGATTGATTAGAGGGTGAGTGTGTGTGTGTGTGTATTGATTAGAGGGTGAGAGTGTGTGTGTGTGGATTGATTAGGGGGTGAGAGTGTGTGTGTGTGTGGATTGATTAGAGGGTGAGAGTGTGTGTGTGTGTACTGATTAGAGGGTGAGAGTGTGTGTGTGTGGATTGATTAGAGGGTGAGAGTGTGTGTGTGTGGATTGATTAGGGGGTGAGAGTGTGAGTGGGTGGATTGATTAGAGGGTGAGAGTGTGTGTGTGTGTATTGATTAGAGGGTGAGAGTGTGTGTGTGTGGATTGATTAGGGGGTGAGAGTGTGTGTGGGTGGATTGATTAGAGGGTGAGAGTGTGTGTGTGGATTGATTAGAGGGTGAGAGTGTGTGTGTGGATTGATTAGAGGGTGAGAGTGTGTGTGTGTGTATTGATTAGAGGGTGAGAGTGTGTGTGTGTGGATTGATTAGAGGGTGAGTGTGTGAGTGTGGATTGATTAGAGGGTGAGAGTGTGTGTGTGTGGATTGATTAGAGGGTGAGTGTGTGAGTGTGGATTGATTAGAGGGTGAGAGTGTGTGTGTGTGGATTGATTAGAGGGTGAGAGTGTGTGTGTGTGGATTGATTAGAGGGTGAGTGTGTGAGTGTGGATTGATTAGAGGGTGAGAGTGTGTGTGTGTGGATTGATTAGAGGGTGAGAGTGTGTGTCTGTGGATTGATTAGAGGGTGAGTGTGTGTGTGTGTGGATTGATTAGAGGGTGAGAGTGTGTGTGTGTGGATTGATTAGAGGGTGAGTGTGTGTGTGTGTGGATTGATTAGAGGGTGAGAGTGTGTGTGTGTGGATTGATTAGAGGGTGAGAGTGTGTGTGTGTGGATTGATTAGAGGGTGAGAGTGTGTTTGTGTGTGGATTGATTAGAGGGTGAGAGTGTGTGTGTGTGGATTGATTAGAGGGTGAGAGTGTGTGTGTGTGGATTGATTAGAGGGTGAGAGTGTGTGTGTGTGGATTGATTAGATGGTGAGAGTGTGTGTGTGTGGATTGATTAGAGGGTGAGAGTGTGTGTGTGTGGATTGATGAGATGGTGAGAGTGTGTGTGTGTGGATTGATTAGAGGGTGAGAGTGTGTGTGTGTGGATTGATTAGAGGGTGAGAGTGTGTGTGTGTGGATTGATTAGAGGGTGAGTGTGTGTGTGTGTGGATTGATTAGAGGGTGAGAGTGTGTGTGTGTGGATTGATTAGAGGGTGAGAGTGTGTGTGTGTGGATTGATTAGAGGGTGAGAGTGTGTGTGTGTGGATTGATTAGAGGTTGAGAGTGTGTGTGGATTGATTAGAGGGTGAGAGTGTGTGTGTGTGGATTGATTAGAGGGTGAGAGTGTGTGTGTGTGGATTGATTAGAGGGTGAGAGTGTGTGTGTGTGGATTGATTAGAGGGTGAGTGTGTGAGTGTGGATTGATTAGAGGGTGAGAGTGTGTGTGTGTGGATTGATTAGAGGGTGAGTGTGTGTGTGTGTGTGTGTGATTGATTAGAGGGTGAGAGTGTGTGTGTGTGGATTGATTAGAGGGTGAGAGTGTGTGTGTGTGGATTGATTAGAGGGTGAGAGTGTGTGTATGTGGATTGATTAGAGGGTGAGAGTGTGTGTGCGGATTGATTAGAGGGTGAGAGTGTGTGTTTGTGTGGATTGATTAGAGGGTGAGAGTGTGTGTGTGGATTGATTAGAGGGTGAGAGTGTGTGTGTGTGGATTGATTAGAGGGTGAGAGTGTGTATGTGTGGATTGATTAGAGGGTGACAGTGTGTGTGTGTGGATTGATTAGAGGGTGAGAGTGTGTGTGTGTGGATTGATTGGAGGGTGAGAGTGTGTGTGTGGATTGATTAGAGGGTGAGAGTGTGTGTGTGTGGATTGATTAGAGGGTGAGAGTGTGTGTGTGTGGATTGATTAGAGGGTGAGAGTGTGTGTGTGGATTGATTAGAGGGTGAGAGTGTGTGTGTGTGGATTGATTAGGGGGTGAGAGTGTGAGTGGGTGGATTGATTAGAGGGTGAGAGTGTGTGTGTGTGGATTGATTAGAGGGTGAGAATGTGTGGGTGGATTGATTAGAGGGTGAGAGTGTGTGTGTGTAGATTGATTAGAGGGTGAGAGTGTGTGTGTGTGGATTGATTAGAGGGTGAGAGTGTGTGTGTGTGGATTGTTTAGGGGGTGAGAGTGTGTGTGTGTGGATTGATTAGGGGGTGAGAGTGTGTGTGTGTGGATTGATTAGAGGGTGAGAGTGTGTGTGTGTGGATTGATTAGAGGGTGAGAGTGTGTGTGTGTGGATTGATTAGGGGGTGAGAGTGTGAGTGGGTGGATTGATTAGAGGGTGAGAGTGTGTGTGTGTAGATTGATTAGAGGGTGAGAGTGTGTGTGTGTGGATTGATTAGAGGGTGAGAGTGTGTGTGTGTGGATTGTTTTGGGGGTGAGAGTGTGTGTGTGTGGATTGATTAGGGGGTGAGAGTGTGTGTGTGTGGATTGATTAGAGGGTGAGAGTGTGAGTGGGTGGATTGATTAGAGGGTGAGAGTGTGTGTGTGTGGATTGATTAGAGGGTGAGAGTGTGTGTGTGTGGATTGATTAGAGGGTGAGAGTGTGAGTGTGTGGATTGATTAGAGGGTGAGAGTGTGAGTGGGTGGATTGATTAGAGGGTGAGAGTGTGTGTGTGTGGATTGATTAGGGGGTGAGAGTGTGTGTGTGTGGATTGATCAGGGGGTGAGAGTGTGTGTGTGTGGATTGATTAGAGGGTGAGAGTGTGAGTGGGTGGATTGATTAGAGGGTGAGAGTGTGTGTGTGTGGATTGATTAGAGGGTGAGAGTGTGTGTGTGTGGATTGATTAGAGGGTGAGAGTGTGAGTGTGTGGGTTGATTAGAGGGTGAGAGTGTGTGTGTGTGGATTGATTAGAGGGTGAGAGTGTGAGTGGGTGGATTGATTAGAGGGTGAGAGTGTGAGTGGGTGGATTGATTAGAGGGTGAGAGTGTGTGTGTGTGGATTGATTAGGGGGTGAGAGTGTGTGTGTGTGGATTGATTAGGGGGTGAGAGTGTGTGTGTGTGGATTGATTAGAGGGTGAGAGTGTGTGTGTGGATTGATTAGAGGGTGAGAGTGTGAGTGGGTGGATTGATTAGAGGGTGAGAGTGTGTGTGTGTGGATTGATTAGAGGGTGAGAGTGTGTGTGTGTGGATTGATTAGAGGGTGAGAGTGTGTGTGTGTGGATTGATTAGGGGGTGAGAGTGTGAGTGGGTGGATTGATTAGAGGGTGAGAGTGTGTGTGTGTATTGATTAGAGGGTGAGAGTGTGTGTGTGTGGATTGATTAGGGGGTGAGAGTGTGTGTGTGTATTGATTAGAGGGTGAGAGTGTGTGTGTGTGGATTGATTAGGGTGTGAGAGTGTGAGTGGGTGGATTGATTAGAGGGTGAGAGTGTGTGTGTGTGGATTGATTAGAGGGTGAGAGTGTGAGTGTGTATTGATTAGAGGGTGAGAGTGTGTGTGTGTGGATTGATTAGAGGGTGAGAGTGTGTGTGTGTGGATTGATTAGAGGGTGAGAGTGTGAGTGGGTGGATTGATTAGAGGGTGAGAGTGTGTGTGTGGATTGATTAGAGGGTGAGAGTGTGCGTGTGTGGATTGATTAGAGGGTGAGAGTGTGTGTGTGTGGATTGATTAGAGGGTGAGAGTGTGAGTGGGTGGATTGATTAGAGGGTGAGAGTGTGTGTGTGGATTGATTAGAGGGTGAGAGTGTGTGTGTGTGGATTGATTAGATGGTGAGAGTGTGTGTGTGGATTGATTAGGGGGTGAGAGTGTGTGTGTGTGGATTGATTAGAGGGTGAGAGTGTGAGTGGGTGGATTGATTAGAGGGTGAGAGTGTGTGTGTGGATTGATTAGAGGGTGAGAGTGTGCGTGTGTGGATTGATTAGAGGGTGAGAGTGTGTGTGTGTGGATTGATTAGAGGGTGAGAGTGTGTGTGTGTGGATTGATTAGAGGGTGAGTGTGTGTGTGTGTGAATTGATTAGAGGGTGAGAGTGTGTGTGTGTGGATTGATTAGATGGTGAGAGTGTGTGTGTGGATTGATTAGAGGGTGAGAGTGTGTGTGTGTGGATTGATTAGAGGGTGAGTGTGTGTGTGTGGATTGATTAGAGGGTGAGAGTGTGTGTGTGTGTGGATTGATTAGGGGGTGCGTGTGTGTGTGTGTGGATTGATTAGAGGGTGAGAGTGTGTGTGTGTGGATTGATTAGAGGGTGAGAGTGTGTGTGTGTGGATTGATTAGAGGGTGAGAGTGTGTGTGTGGATTGATTAGGGGGTGAGAGTGTGTGTGTGTGGATTGATTAGAGGGTGAGAGTGTGTGTGTGTGGATTGATTAGGGGGTGAGAGTGTGTGTGTGTGGATTGATTAGAGGGTGAGTGTGTGTGTGTGTGAATTGATTAGAGGGTGAGAGTGTGTGTGTGTGGATTGATTAGAGGGTGAGAGTGTGTGTGTGTGGATTGATTAGAGGGTGAGTGTGTGTGTGTGTGGATTGATTAGAGGGTGAGAGTGTGTGTGGGTGGATTGATTAGAGGGTGAGAGTGTGTGTGTGTGGATTGATTAGAGGGTGAGAGTGTGTGTGTGTGGATTGATTAGAGGGTGAGTGTGTGTGTGTGTGGATTGATTAGAGGGTGAGTGTGAGTGGGTGTATTGATTAGAGGGTGAGAGTGTGTGTGTGTGGATTGATGAGAGGGTGAGAGTGTGTGTGTGTGGATTGATTAGAGGGTGAGAGTGTGTGTGTGTGGATTGATTAGAGGGTGAGTGTGTGTGTGTGTGGATTGATTAGAGGGTGAGAGTGTGAGTGGGTGGATTGATTAGAGGGTGAGTGTGTGTGTGTGTGGATTGATTAGAGGGTGAGAGTGTGTGTGTGTGGATTGATTAGAGGGTGAGTGTGTGTGTGTGTGGATTGATTAGAGGGTGAGAGTGTGTGTGGGTGGATTGATTAGAGGGTGAGAGTGTGTGTGTGTGGATTGATTAGAGGGTGAGTGTGTGTGTGTGTGAATTGATTAGAGGGTGAGAGTGTGTGTGTGTGTGGATTGATTAGGGGGTGAGAGTGTGATTGGGTGGATTGATTAGAGGGTGAGAGTGTGTGGTGTGGTTTGATTAGAGGGGTGAGAGTGTGTGTGTGTGGATTGATTAGGGGGTGAGAGTGTGAGTGGGTGATTGATTAGAGGGTGAGAGTGTGTGTGTGTGGATTGATTAGAGGGTGACAGTGTGTGTGTGTGGATTGATTAGAGGGTGAGAGTGTGTGTGTGTGGATTGATTAGAGAGTGAGAGTGTGTGTGGATATATTAGAGGGTGAGAGTGTGTGTGTGTGGATTGATTAGGGGGTGAGAGTGTGAGTGGGTGGATTGATTAGAGGGTGAGAGTGTGTGTGTGTGTATTGATTAGAGGGTGAGAGTGTGTGTGTGTGGATTGATTAGGGGTGAGAGTTGATTGAGTGGGTGGATTGATTAGAGGGTGAGAGTGTGTGTGTGTGGATTGATTAGGGGGTGAGAGTGTGTGTGTGTGGATTGATTAGAGGGTGAGAGTGTGTGTGTGGATTGATTAGAGGGTGAGAGTGTGTGTGTGTGGATTGATGAGAGGGTGAGAGTGTGTGTGTGTGGATTGATTAGAGGGTGAGAGTGTGTGTGTGTGGATTGATTAGAGGGTGAGAGTGTGTGTGTGTGGATTGATTAGAGGGTGAGTGTGTGTGTGTGTGGATTGATTAGAGGGTGAGAGTGTGTGTGTGTGTATGATTAGAGGGTGAGAGTGTGTGTGTGTGTGGATTGATTAGAGGGTGAGAGTGTGTGTGTGTGGATTGATTAGAGGGTGAGAGTGTGTGTGTGTGGATTGATTAGAGGGTGAGAGTGTGTGTGTGTGGATTGATTAGAGGGTGAGAGTGTGTGTGTGTGTATTGATTAGAGGGTGAGAGTGTGTGTGTGTGGTTTGATTAGAGGGTGAGAGTGTGTGTGTGTGGATTGATTAGGGGGTGAGAGTGTGAGTGGGTGGATTGATTAGAGGGTGAGAGTGTGTGTGTGTGGATTGATTAGGGGGTGAGAGTGTGTGTGTGTGTATTGATTAGAGGGTGAGTGTGTGTGTGTGTGGATTGATTAGAGGGTGAGAGTGTGTGTGTGTGTATTGATTAGAGGGTGAGAGTGTGTGTGTGTGGATTGATTAGGGGGTGAGGTGTGTGTGTGTGTGGATTGTTAGAGGGTGAGAGTGTGTGTGTGTGTTGATTGAGGGTGAGTGTGTGTGTGTGGATTGATTAGAGGGTGAGAGTGTGTGTGTGTGGATTGATTAGGGGGTGAGAGTGTGTGTGGTGTGGATTGATTAGAGGGTGAGAGTGTGTGTGTGTGTATTGATTAGAGGGTGAGAGTGTGTGTGTGTGGATTGATTTAGGGGGTGAGAGTGTGAGTGTGTGGATTGATTAGAGGGTGAGAGTGTGTGTGTGTGGATTGATTAGAGGGTGAGAGTGTGGTGTGTGGATTGATTAGAGGGTGAGTGTGTGTGTGTGTATTGATTAGAGGGTGAGAGTGTGTGTGTGTGGATTGATTAGAGGGTGAGTGTGTGTGTGTGGATTGATTAGAGGGTGAGAGTGTGTGTGTGTGGATTGATTAGAGGGTGAGTGTGTGGTGTGGATTGATTAGAGGGTGTGAGTGTGTGTGTGTGGATTGATTAGAGGGTGAGAGTGTGTGTGTGTGGATTGATTAGAGGGTGAGTGTGTGTGTGTGGATTGATTAGAGGGTGAGAGTGTGTGTGTGTGGATTGATTAGAGGGTGAGAGTGTGTGTGTGTGGATTGATTAGAGGGTGAGAGTGTGTGTGTGTGGATTGATTAGAGGGTGAGAGTGTGTGTGTGTGGATTGATTAGAGGGTGAGTGTGTGTGTGTGTGGATTGATTAGAGGGTGAGAGTGTGTGTGTGTGGATTGATTAGAGGGTGAGAGTGTGTGTGTGTGGATTGATTAGAGGGTGAGAGTGTGTTGTGTGTGGATTGATTAGAGGGTGAGAGTGTGTGTGTGTGGATTGATTAGAGGGTGAGAGTGTGTGTGTGTGGATTGATTAGAGGGTGAGAGTGTGTGTGTGTGGATTGATTAGATGGTGAGAGTGTGTGTGTGTGGATTGATTAGAGGGTGAGTGTGTGTGTGTGTGGATTGATTAGATGGTGAGAGTGTGTGTGTGTGGATTGATTAGAGGGTGAGAGTGTGTGTGTGTGGATTGATTAGAGGGTGAGAGTGTGTGTGTGTGGATTGATTAGAGGGTGAGTGTGTGTGTGTGTGGATTGATTAGAGGGTGAGAGTGTGTGTGTGTGGATTGATTAGAGGGTGAGAGTGTGTGTGTGTGGATTGATTAGAGGGTGAGAGTGTGTGTGTGTGGATTGATTAGAGGTTGAGAGTGTGTGGATGTTGGGTGAGGTGTGTGTGTGTGGATTGATTAGAGGGTGAGAGTGTGTGTGTGTGGATTGATTAGAGGGTGAGAGTGTGTGTGTGTGGATTGATTAGAGGGTGAGTGTGTGAGTGTGGATTGATTAGAGGGTGAGAGTGTGTGTGTGTGGATTGATTAGAGGGTGAGTGTGTGTGTGTGTGTGTGTGGATTGATTAGAGGGTGAGAGTGTGTGTGTGTGGATTGATTAGAGGGTGAGAGTGTGTGTGTGTGGATTGATTAGAGGGTGAGAGTGTGTGTATGTGGATTGATTAGAGGGTGAGAGTGTGTGTGTGGATTGATTAGAGGGTGAGAGTGTGTGTTTGTGTGGATTGATTAGAGGGTGAGAGTGTGTGTGTGGATTGATTAGAGGGTGAGAGTGTGTGTGTGTGGATTGATTAGAGGGTGAGAGTGTGTGTGTGTGGATTGATTAGAGGGTGACAGTGTGTGTGTGTGGATTGATTAGAGGGTGAGAGTGTGTGTGTGTGGATGATTGGAGGGGTGAGAGTGTGTGTGTGGATTGATTAGAGGGTGAGAGTGTGTGTGTGTGGATTGATTAGAGGGTGAGAGTGTGTGTGTGTGGATTGATTAGAGGGTGAGAGTGTGTGTGTGGATTGATTAGAGGGTGAGAGTGTGTGTGTGTGGATTGATTAGGGGGTGAGAGTGTGAGTGGGTGGATTGATTAGAGGGTGAGAGTGTGTGTGTGTGGATTGATTAGAGGGTGAGAGTGTGTGGGTGGATTGATTAGAGGGTGAGAGTGTGTGTGTGTGATTGATTAGAGGGTGAGAGTGTGTGTGTGTGGATTGATTAGAGGGTGAGAGTGTGTGTGTGTGGATTGATTAGGGGGTGAGAGTGTGTGTGTGTGGATTGATTAGGGGGTGAGAGTGTGTGTGTGTGGATTGATTAGAGGGTGAGAGTGTGTGTGTGTGTGGATTGATTAGGGGTGAGAGTGTGTGTGGGTGGATTGATTAGAGGGTGAGAGTGTGTGTGTGTGGATTGATTAGAGGGTGAGAGTGTGTGTGTGTGGATTGATTAGAGGGTGAGAGTGTGTGTGTGTGGATTGTTTAGGGGGTGAGAGTGTGTGTGTGTGGATTGATTAGGGGGTGTGAGAGTGTGTGTGTGTGGATTGATTAGAGGGTGAGAGTGTGAGTGGGTGGATTGATTAGAGGGTGAGAGTGTGTGTGGTGGATTGATTAGAGGGTGAGAGTGTGTGTGTGTGGATTGATTAGAGGGTGAGAGTGTGAGTGTGTGGATTGATTAGAGGGTGAGAGTGTGAGTGGGTGGATTGATTAGAGGGTGAGAGTGTGTGTGTGTGGATTGATTAGGGGGTGAGAGTGTGTGTGTGTGGATTGATCAGGGGGTGAGAGTGTGTATGTGGATTGATTAGAGGGTGAGAGTGTGTGTGTGTGGATTGATTAGAGGGTGAGAGAGTGTGTGTGTGGATTGATAGAGGGTGAGAGTGTGAGTGGGTGGATTGATTAGAGGGTGAGAGTGTGTGTATGTGGATTGATTAGAGGGTGAGAGTGTGTGTGTGTGGATTGATTAGAGGGTGAGAGTGTGAGTGTGTGGGTTGATTAGAGGGTGAGAGTGTGTGTGTGTGGATTGATTAGAGGGTGAGAGTGTGAGTGTGTGGGTTGATTAGAGGGTGAGAGTGTGTGTGTGTGGATTGATTAGAGGGTGAGAGTGTGTGTGGGTGGATTGATTAGAGGGTGAGAGTGTGTGTGGGTGGATTGATTAGAGGGTGAGAGTGTGTGTGTGTGGATTGATTAGGGGGTGAGAGTGTGTGTGTGTGGATTGATTAGGGGGTGAGAGTGTGTGTGTGTGGATTGATTAGAGGGTGAGAGTGTGTGTGTGGATTGATTAGAGGGTGAGAGTGTGTGTGTGTGGATTGATTAGAGGGTGAGAGTGTGTGTGTGTGGATTGATTAGAGGGTGAGAGTGTGTGTGTGTGGATTGATTAGAGGGTGAGAGTGTGTGTGTGTGGATTGATTAGGGGGTGAGAGTGTGTGTGTGGATTGATTAGAGGGTGAGAGTGTGTGTGTGTGGATTGATTAGGGGGTGAGAGTGTGTGTGGGTGGATTGATTAGAGGGTGAGAGTGTGTGTGTGTGGATTGATTAGAGGGTGAGAGTGTGAGTGTGTGGATTGATTAGAGGGTGAGAGTGTGTGTGTGTGGATTGATTAGAGGGGTGAGGTGTGTGTGTGTGGATTGATTAGAGGGTGAGAGTGTGTGTGGGTGGATTGATTAGAGGGTGAGAGTGTGTGTGTGGATTGATTAGAGGGTGAGAGTGTGGTGTGTGGATTGATTAGAGGGTGAGAGTGTGTGTGTGTGGATTGATTAGAGGGTGAGAGTGTGTGTGTGTGGATTGATTAGAGGGTGAGAGTGTGTGTGTGTGGATTGATTAGAGGGTGAGAGTGTGTGTGTGTGGATTGATTAGAGGGTGAGAGTGTGTGTGTGTGGATTGATTAGAGGGTGAGAGTGTGTGTGTGTGGATTGATTAGAGGGTGAGAGGTGTGTGTGTGGATTGATTAGAGGGTGAGTGTGTGTGTGTGGATTGATTAGAGGGTGAGTGTGTGTGTGTGGATTGATTAGAGGGTGAGTGTGTGTGTGTGGATTGATTAGAGGGTGAGAGTGTGTGTGTGTGGATTGATTAGAGGGTGAGAGTGTGTGTGTGGATTGATTAGAGGGTGAGTGTGTGTGTGTGGATTGATTAGAGGGTGAGTGTGTGTGTGTGTGGATTGATTAGAGGGTGAGAGTGTGTGTGTGTGGATTGATTAGAGGGTGTGAGTGAGGTGTGTGTGTGGATTGATTAGAGGGTGAGTGTGTGTGTGTGGATTGATTAGAGGGTGAGTGTGTGTGTGTGTGATTGATTAGAGGGTGAGAGTGTGTGTGTGTGGATTGATTAGAGGGTGAGAGTGTGTGTGTGGATTGATTAGAGGGTGAGAGTGTGTGTGTGTGGATTGATTAGAGGGTGAGAGTGTGTGTGTGTGGATTGATTAGGGGTGAGTGTGTGTGTGTGTGGATTGATTAGAGGGTGAGAGTGTGTGTGTGTGGATTGATTAGAGGGTGAGAGTGTGTGTGTGTGGATTGATTAGAGGGTGAGAGTGTGTGTGTGGATTGATTAGGGGTGAGAGTGTGTGTGTGTGGATTGATTAGAGGGTGAGAGTGTGTGTGTGTGGATTGATTAGGGGGTGAGAGTGTGTGTGTGTGGATTGATTAGAGGGTGAGTGTGTGTGTGTGTGAATTGATTAGAGGGTGAGAGTGTGTGTGTGTGGATTGATTAGAGGGTGAGAGTGTGTGTGTGTGGATTGATTAGAGGGTGAGTGTGTGTGTGTGTGGATTGATTAGAGGGTGAGAGTGTGAGTGGGTGGATTGATTAGAGGGTGAGAGTGTGTGTGTGTGGATTGATTAGAGGGTGAGAGTGTGTGTGTGTGGATTGATTAGAGGGTGAGTGTGTGTGTGTGTGGATTGATTAGAGGGTGAGAGTGTGAGTGGGTGGATTGATTAGAGGGTGAGAGTGTGTGTGTGTGGATTGATGAGAGGGTGAGAGTGTGTGTGTGTGGATTGATTAGAGGGGTGAGAGTGTGTGTGTGTGGATTGATTAGAGGGTGAGAGTGTGTGTGTGTGGATTGATTAGAGGGTGAGTGTGAGTGTGGGTGGATTGATTAGAGGGTGAGTGTGTGTGTGTGTGGATTGATTAGAGGGTGAGAGTGTGTGTGTGTGGATTGATTAGAGGGTGAGTGTGTGTGTGTGTGGATTGATTAGAGGGTGAGAGTGTGAGTGGGTGATTGATTAGAGGGTGAGAGTGTGTGTGTGTGGATTGATTAGAGGGTGAGTGTGTGTGTGTGTGATTGATTAGAGGGTGAGAGTGTGTGTGTGTGTGGATTGATTAGGGGGTGAGAGTGTGAGTGGGTGGATTGATTAGAGGGTGAGAGTGTGTGTGTGTATTGATTAGAGGGTGAGAGTGTGTGTGTGTGGATTGATTAGGGGGTGAGAGTGTGAGTGGGTGGATTGATTAGAGGGTGAGAGTGTGTGTGTGTGGATTGATTAGAGGGTGAGAGTGTGTGTGTGGATTGATTAGAGGGTGAGAGTGTGCGTGTGTGGATTGATTAGAGGGTGAGAGTGTTTGTGTGGATTGATTAGAGGGTGAGAGTGTGTGTGTGTGGATTGATTAGGGGGTGCGTGTGTGTGTGTGGATTGATTAGAGGGTGAGAGTGTGTGTGTGTGGATTGATTAGATGGTGAGTGTGTGTGTGTGGATTGATTAGGGGGTGAGAGTGTGTGTGTGTGGATTGATTAGGGGGTGCGTGTGTGTGTGTGGATTGATTGGAGGGTGAGAGTGTGTGTGTGTGGATTGATTAGAGGGGTGAGAGTGTGTGTGTGTGGATTGATTAGAGGGTGAGAGTGTGTGTGTGTGGATTGATTAGAGGGTGAGAGTGTGTGTGTGTGGATTGATTAGGGGGTGAGAGTGTGTGTGTGTGGATTGGTTAGAGGGTGAGAGTGTGTGTGTGTGGATTGATTAGGGGGTGAGAGTGTGAGTGGGTGGATTGATTAGAGGGTGAGAGTGTGTGTGTGTGGATTGATTAGGGGGTGAGAGTGTGCGTGTGTGGATTGATTAGAGGGTGAGAGTGTGTGTGTGTGGATTGATTAGAGGGTGAGTGTGTGTGTGTGTGAATTGATTAGAGGGTGAGAGTGTGTGTGTGTGGATTGATTAGGGGGTGAGAGTGTGAGTGGGTGGATTGATTAGAGGGTGAGAGTGTGTGTGTGTGGATTGATTAGGGGGTGAGTGTGTGAGTGGGTGGATTGATTAGAGGGTGAGAGTGTGTGTGTGTGGATTGATTAGGGGGTGAGAGTGTGAGTGGGTGGATTGATTAGAGTGTGAGAGTGTGTGTGTGTGATTGATTAGAGGGTGAGAGTGTGTGTGTGTGGATTGATTAGGGGGTGAGAGTGTGAGTGGTGTGGATTGATTAGAGGGTGAGAGTGTGTGTGTGTGGATTGATTAGAGGGGTGAGAGTGTGTGTGTGTGGATTGATTAGAGGGTGAGAGTGTGAGTGTGTGGATTGATTAGAGGGTGAGAGTGTGAGTGGGTGGATTGATTAGAGGGTGAGAGTGTGTGTGTGGATTGATTAGAGGGTGAGAGTGTGTGTGTGTGTGGATTGATTAGAGGGTGAGAGTGTGTGTGTGTGGATTGATTAGAGGGTGAGAGTGTGTGTGTGTGGATTGATTAGAGGGTGAGAGTGTGTGTGTGTGGATTGATTAGAGGGTGAGAGTGTGTGTGTGTGGATTGATTAGAGGGTGAGAGTGTGTGTGTGTGGATTGATTAGAGGGTGAGAGTGTGTGTGTGGATTGATTAGAGGGTGAGAGTGTGTGTGTGTGGATTGATTAGGGGTGAGTGTGTGTGTGTGGATTGATTAGAGGGTGAGAGTCTGTGTGTGTGGATTGATTAGAGGGTGAGAGTGTGTGTGTGTGGATTGATTAGGGGGTGAGAGTGTGTGTGTGTGGATTGATTAGAGGGTGAGAGTGTGTGTGTGTGGATTGATTAGAGGGTGAGAGTGTGTGTGTGTGGCTTGATTAGAGGGTGAGAGTGTGTGTGTGTGGATTGATTAGGGGGTGAGAGTGTGTGTGTGTGGATTGATTAGAGGGTGAGAGTGTGTGTGTGTGGATTGATTAGAGGGTGAGAGTGTGTGTGTGTGGATTGATTAGAGGGTGAGAGTGTGTGTGTGTGGATTGATTAGGGGGTGAGAGTGTGTGTGTGTGGATTGATAAGAGGGTGAGAGTGTGTGTGAGTGGATTGATTAGAGGGTGAGAGTGTGTGTGTGTGGATTGATTAGAGGGTGAGAGTGTGTGTGTGTGGATTGATTAGAGGGTGAGAGTGTGTGTGTGTGGATTGATTAGAGGGTGAGAGGTGTGTGTGTGTGGATTGATTCGAGGGTGAGAGTGTGTGTGTGTGGATTGATTAGGGGGTGAGAGTGTGTGTGTGTGGATTGATTAGAGGGTGAGAGTGTGTGTGTGTGGATTGATTAGAGGGTGAGAGTGTGTGTGTGTGGATTGATTAGAGGGTGAGAGTGTGTGTGTGTGTGGATTGATTAGGGGGTGAGAGTGTGTGTGTGTGGATTGATTAGGGGGTGAGAGTGTGTCTGTGTGGATTGATTAGAGGGTGAGAGTGTAGTGTGTGTGGATTGATTAGGGGGTGAGAGTGTGTGTGTGTGGATTGATTAGGAGGGTGAGAGTGTGTGTGTGTGGATTGATTAGAGGGTGAGAGTGTGTGTGTGTGGATTGATTAGGGGGTGAGAGTGTGTCTGTGTGGATTGATTAGAGGGTGAGAGTGTGTGTGTGTGGATTGATTAGAGGGTGAGAGTGTGTGTGTGTGGATTGATTAGAGGGTGAGAGTGTGTGTGTGTGGATTGATTAGGGGTGAGAGTGTGTGTGTGTGGATTGATTAGAGGGTGAGAGTGTGTGTGTGTGGATTGATTAGAGGGTGAGAGTGTGTGTGTGGATTGATTAGAGGGTGAGAGTGTGTGTGTGTGGATTGATTAGAGGGTGAGAGTGTGTGTGTGTGGATTGATTAGAGGGTGAGTGTGTGATTTGTGTGTGTGGATTGATTAGAGGGTGAGAGTGTGTGTGTGTGGATTGATTAGAGGGTGAGAGTGTGTGTGTGTGGATTGATTATGGGTGAGAGTGTGTGTGTGTGGATTGATTAGAGGGTGAGAGTGTGTGTGTGTGGATTGATTAGAGGTGAGAGTGTGTGTGTGTGGATTGATTAGAGGGTGAGAGTGTGTGTGTGTGGATTGATTAGAGGGTGAGAGTGTGTGTGTGTGGATTGATTAGAGGGTGAGAGTGTGTGGTGTGTGGATTGATTAGAGGGTGAGAGTGTGTGTGTGTGGATTGATTAGAGGGTGAGAGTGTGTGTGTGTGGATTGATTAGAGGGTGAGAGTGTGTGTGTGTGGATTGATTAGAGGGTGAGAGTGTGTGTGTGTGGATTGATTAGAGGGTGAGAGTGTGTGTGTGTGGATTGATTAGAGGGTGAGAGTGTGTGTGTGTGGATTGATTAGGGGTGAGAGTGTGTGTGTGTGGATTGATTAGAGGGTGAGAGTGTGTGTGTGGATTGATTAGAGGGTGAGAGTGTGTGTGTGTGGATTGATTAGAGGGTGAGAGTGTGTGTGTGTGGATTGATTAGAGGGTGAGAGTGTGTGTGTGTGGATTGATTAGAGGGTGAGAGTGTGTGTGTGTGGATTGATTAGAGGGTGAGAGTGTGTGTGTGTGGATTGATTAGAGGGTGAGAGTGTGTGTGTGTGGATTGATTAGAGGGTGAGAGTGTGTGTGTGTGGATTGATTAGAGGGTGAGAGTGTGTGTGTGTGGATTGATTAGAGGGTGAGAGTGTGTGTGTGTGGATTGATTAGAGGGTGAGAGTGTGTGTGTGGGATTGATTAGAGGGTGAGAGTGTGTGTGTGTGGATTGATTAGAGGGTGAGAGTGTGTGTGTGGGATTGATTAGAGGGTGAGAGTGTGTGTGTGTGGATTGATTAGAGGGTGAGAGTGTGTGTGTGTGGATTGATTAGAGGGTGAGAGTGTGTGTGTGTGGATTGATTAGAGGGTGAGAGTGTGTGTGTGTGGATTGATTAGAGGGTGAGAGTGTGTGTGTGTGGATTGATTAGAGGGTGAGTGTGTGTGTGTGGATTGATTAGAGGGTGAGAGTGTGTGTGTGTGGATTGATTAGAGGGTGAGAGTGTGTGTGTGTGGATTGATTAGAGGGTGAGAGTGTGTGTGTGTGGATTGATTAGAGGGTGAGAGTGTGTGTGTGTGGATTGATTAGAGGGTGAGAGTGTGTGTGTGTGGGATTGATTAGAGGGTGAGAGTGTGTGTGTGTGGATTGATTAGATGGTGAGAGTGTGTGTGTGTGGATGATTAGAGGGAGAGTGTGTGTGTGTGTGGATTGATTAGGGGTGTGAGTGTGTGTGTGTGGATTGATTAGAGGGTGAGAGTGTGTGTGTGTGGATTGATTAGGGGGTGAGAGTGTGTGTGTGTGGATTGATTAGAGGGTGAGAGTGTGTGTGTGTGGATTGATTAGAGGCTGAGAGTGTGTGTGTGTGGATTGATTAGGGGGTGAGAGTGTGTGTGTGTGGATTGATTAGGGGGTGAGTGTGTGTGTGTGGATTGGATTAGAGGGTGAGAGTGTGTGTGTGTGGATTGATTAGAGGTGAGAGTGTGTGTGTGTGGATTGATTAGCGGGGTGAGAGTGTGTGTGTGTGGATTGATTAGGGGGTGAGAGTGTGTGTGTGTGGATTGATTAGAGGAGTGAGAGTGTGTGTGTGTGATTGATTAGATGGTGAGAGTGTGTGTGTGTGGATTGATTAGAGGGTGAGAGTGGTGTGGTGATTGATTAGGGGAGGTGTGTGTGTGTGGATTGATTAGAGGGTGAGAGTGTGTGTGTGTGGATTGATTAGAGGGTGAGAGTGTGTGTGTGTGGATTGATTAGAGGGTGAGAGTGTGTGTGTGTGGATTGATTAGAGGTGAGAGTGTGTGTGTGGATTGATTAGAGGGTGAGTGTGTGAGTGTGGATTGATTAGGGGGTGAGAGTGTGTGTGTGTGGATTGATTAGAGGGTGGAGAGTGTGGTGTGTGTTATGTGTGATAGAGGGTGAGAGTGTGTGTGTGTGGATTGATTAGAGGGAGAGTGTGTGTGTGTGTGGATTGATTAGGGGGTGAGAGTGTGTGTGTGTGGATTGATTAGATGGTGAGAGAGTGTGTGCGTGGATTGATTAGAGGGTGAGAGTGTGTGTGTGTGGATTGATTAGAGGGTGAGTGTGTGTGTGTGTGGATTGATTAGAGGGTGAGAGTGTGTGTGTGGATTGATTAGAGGGTGAGAGTGTGTGTGTGTGGATTGATTAGTGGGTGAGAGTGTGTGTGTGTGGATTGATTAGAGGGTGAGAGTGTGTGTGTGTGGATTGATTACTGGGTGAGTGTGTGTGTATGGATTGATTAGAGGGTGAGAGTGTGTGTGTGTGGATTGATTAGTGGCTGAGAGTGTGTGTGTGGATTGATTAGAGGGTGAGAGAGTGTGTGTCTGGATTGATTAGAGGGTGAGAGTGTGTGTGTGTGGATTGATTAGAGTGTGAGAGTGTGTGTGTGTGGATTGATTAGAGGGTGAGAGTGTGTGTGTGTGGATTGATTAGAGGGTGAGAGTGTGTGTGTGTGTGGATTGATTAGAGGGTGAGAGTGTGTGTGCCTGGATTGATTAGAGGGTAAGAGTGTGTGTGTCTGGATTGATTAGAGGGTGAGTGTGTGTGTGTGTGGATTGATTAGAGGGTGAGAGTGTGTGTGTGTGGATTGATTAGAGGGTGAGTGTGTGTGTGTGTGGATTGATTAGAGGGTGAGAGTGTGAGTGTGTGGATTGATTAGAGGGTGAGAGTGTGTGTGTGTGGATTGATTAGAGGGTGAGTGTGTGAGTGTGGATTGATTAGAGGGTGAGAGTGTGTGTGTGTGGATTGATTAGAGGGTGAGAGTGTGTGTGTGTGGATTGATTAGAGGGTGAGTGTGTGAGTGTGGATTGATTAGAGGGTGAGAGTGTTTGTGTGTGGATTGATTAGAGGGTGAGAGTGTGTGTGTGTGGATTGATTAGAGGGTGAGAGTGTGTGTGTGTGGATTGATTAGAGGGTGAGAGTGTGTGTGTGTGGATTGATTAGAGGGTGAGAGTGTGAGTGTGTGGATTGATTAGAGGGTGAGAGTGTGTGTGGTTGGATTGATTAGAGGGTGAGAGTGTGTGTGTGTGGATTGATTACAGGGTGAGAGTGTGTGTGTGTGGATTGATTAGAGGGTGAGAGTGTGTGTGTGTGGATTGATTACTGGGTGAGAGTGTGTGTGTGTGGATTGATTAGAGGGTGAGAGTGTGTGTGTGTGGATTGATTAGAGGGTGAGAGTGCGTGTGTGTGGATTGATTAGAGGGTGAGTGTGTGTGTATGGATTGATTAGAGGGTGAGAGTGTGTGTGTGTGGATTGATTAGTGGCTGAGAGTGTGTGTGTGGATTGATTAGAGGGTGAGAGTGTGTGTGTGTGGATAGATTAGAGGGTGAGAGTGTGTGTGTGGATTGATTAGAGGGTGAGAGTGTGTGTGTGCGGATTGATTAGAGGGTGAGAGTGTGTGTGTCTGGATTGATTAGAGGGTGAGAGTGTGTGTGTGTGGATTGATTAGAGGGTGAGAGTGTGTGTGTGTGGATTGATTAGAGGGTGAGAGTGTGTGTGTGTGGATTGATTAGAGGGTGAGAGTGTGTGTGTGTGGATTGATTAGAGGCTGAGAGTGTGTGTGTCTGGATTGATTAGAGGGTGAGAGTGTGTGTGTCTGGATTGATTAGAGGGTGAGTGTGTGTGTGTGTGGATTGATTAGAGGGTGAGTGTGTGTGTGTGTGGATTGATTAGAGGGTGAGAGTGTGAGTGTGTGCATTGATTAGAGGGTGAGAGTGTGTGTGTGTGGATTGATTAGAGGGTGAGTGTGTGTGTGTGTGGATTGATTAGAGGGTGAGAGTGTGTGTGTGTGGATTGATTAGAGGGTGAGTGTGTGTGTGTGTGGATTGATTAGAGGGTGAGAGTGTGTGTGTGTGGATTGATTAGAGGGTGAGTGTGTGTGTGTGTGTGGATTGATTAGAGGGTGAGAGTGTGTGTGTGTGGATTGATTAGAGGGTGAGTGTGTGTGTGTGTGGATTGATTAGAGGGTGAGAGTGTGAGTGTGTGGATTGATTAGAGGGTGAGAGTGTGTGTGTGTGGATTGAGTAGAGGGTGAGTGTGTGAGTGTGGATTGATTAGAGGGTGAGAGTGTGTGTGTGTGGATTGATTAGAGGGTGAGAGTGTGTGTGTGTGGATTGATTAGAGGGTGAGAGTGTGAGTGTGTGGATTGATTAGAGGGTGAGAGTGTGTGTGTGTGTGGATTGATTAGAGGGTGAGAGTGTGTGTGTCTGGATTGATTAGAGGGTAAGAGTGTGTGTGTCTGGATTGATTAGAGGGTGAGTGTGTGTGTGTGTGGATTGATTAGAGGGTGAGAGTGTGTGTGTGTGGATTGATTAGAGGGTGAGTGTGTGTGTGTGTGGATTGATTAGAGGGTGAGTGTGTGTGTGTGTGTGGATTGATTAGAGGGTGAGAGTGTGTGTGTGTGGATTGATTAGAGGGTGAGTGTGTGTGTGTGCATTGATTAGAGGGTGAGAGTGTGTGTGTGTGGATTGATTAGAGGGTGAGAGTGTGTGTGTGTGGATTGATTAGAGGGTGAGAGTGTGAGTGTGTGGATTGATTAGAGGGTGAGAGTGTGTGTGTGTGGATTGATTAGAGGGTGAGAGTGTGTGTGTGTGGATTGATTAGAGGGTGAGAGTGTGTGTGTGTGGATTGATTAGAGGGTGAGAGTGTGAGTGTGTGTGTGGATTGATTAGGGGGTGAGAGTGTGTGTGTGTGGATTGATTAGAGGGTGAGTGTGTGTGTGTGGATTGATTAGAGGGTGAGTGTGTGTGTGTGTGGATTGATTAGAGGGTGAGAGTGTGTGTGTGTGGATTGATTAGAGGGTGAGAGTGTGAGTGTGGATTGATTAAGTGTGTGTGGATTGATTAGAGGGTGAGTGTGTGTGTGTGTGGATTGATTAGAGGGTGAGTGTGTGTGTGTGTGGATTGATTAGAGGGTGAGTGTGTGTGTGTGTGGATTGATTAGAGGGTGAGTGTGTGTGTGTGTGGATTGATTAGAGGGTGAGAGTGTGAGTGTGTGGATTGATTAGTGGGTGAGAGTGTGTGTGTGTGGATTGATTAGAGGGTGAGAGTGTGTGTGTCTGGATTGATTAGAGGGTGAGTGTGTGTGTGTGTGGATTGATTAGAGGGTGAGTGTGTGTGTGTGTGGATTGATTAGAGGGTGAGAGTGTGAGTGTGTGGATTGATTAGAGGGTGAGTGTGTGTGTGTGTGGATTGATTAGAGGGTGAGAGTGTGTGTGTGTGGATTGATTAGAGGGTGAGTGTGTGTGTGTGTGGATTGATTAGAGGGTGAGAGTGTGGTGTGTGGATTAGAGGGTGAGTGTGTGTGTGTGGATTGATTAGAGGGTGAGAGTGTGTGTGTGTGTGGATTGATTAGAGGGTGAGAGTGTGTGTGTGTGGATTGATTAGAGGGTGAGTGTGTGTGTGTGTGGATTGATTAGAGGGTGAGAGTGTGTGTGTGTGGATTGATTAGAGGGTGAGTGTGTGTGTGTGTGGATTGATTAGAGGGTGAGAGTGTGTGTGTGTGGATTGATTAGAGGGTGAGAGTGTGTGTGTGTGGATTGATTAGAGGGTGAGTGTGTGTGTGGATTGATTAGAGGGTGAGAGTGTGTGTGTGTGGATTGATTAGAGGGTGAGAGTGTGTGTGTGTGGATTGATTAGAGGGTGAGTGTGTGTGTGTGGATTGATTAGAGGGTGAGAGTGTGTGTGTGTGGATTGATTAGAGGGTGAGAGTGTGTGTGTGTGGATTGATTAGAGGGTGAGAGTGTGTGTGTGTGGATTGATTAGAGGGTGAGAGTGTGTGTGTGTGGATTGATTAGAGGGTGAGAGTGTGTGTGTGTGGATTGATTAGAGGGTGAGAGTGTGTGTGTGTGGATTGATTAGAGGGTGAGTGTGTGTGTGTGTGGATTGATTAGAGGGTGAGAGTGTGTGTGTGTGGATTGATTAGAGGGTGAGTGTGTGTGTGTGTGGATTGATTAGAGGGTGAGAGTGTGTGTGTGTGGATTGATTAGAGGGTGAGAGTGTGTGTGTGTGGATTGATTAGAGGGTGAGAGTGTGTGTGTGTGGATTGATTAGAGGGTGAGTGTGTGTGTGTGTGGATTGATTAGAGGGTGAGAGTGTGTGTGTGTGGATTGATTAGAGGGTGAGAGTGTGTGTGTGTGGATTGATTAGAGGGTGAGAGTGTGTGTGTGATTGATTAGAGGGTGAGAGTGTGTGTGTGTGGATTGATTAGAGGGTGAGAGTGTGTGTGTGTGGATTGATTAGAGGGTGAGAGTGTGTGTGTGTGGATTGATTAGAGGGTGAGTGTGTGTGTGTGGATTGATTAGAGGGTGAGAGTGTGTGTGTGTGGATTGATTAGAGGGTGAGAGTGTGTGTGTGTGGATTGATTAGAGGGTGAGAGTGTGTGTGTGTGGATTGATTAGAGGGTGAGAGTGTGTGTGTGTGGATTGATTAGAGGGTGAGAGTGTGTGTGTGTGGATTGATTAGAGGGTGAGAGTGTGTGTGTGTGGATTGATTAGAGGGTGAGAGTGTGTGTGTGTGGATTGATTAGAGGGTGAGAGTGTGTGTGTGTGGATTGATTAGAGGGTGAGTGTGTGTGTGTGGATTGATTAGAGGGTGAGTGTGTGTGTGTGTGGATTGATTAGAGGGTGAGAGTGTGTGTGTGTGGATTGATTAGAGGGTGAGAGTGTGTGTGTGGATTGATTAGAGGGTGAGAGTGTGTCTGTGTGGATTGATTAGAGGGTGAGTGTGTGTGTGTGTGGATTGATTAGAGGGTGAGAGTGTGTGTGTGTGGATTGATTAGAGGGTGAGAGTGTGAGTGTGTGGATTGATTAGGGGGTGAGAGTGTGTGTGTGTGGATTGATTAGTGGGTGAGAGTGTGTGTGTGTGGATTGATTAGAGGGTGAGTGTGTGTGTGTGTGGATTGATTAGAGGGTGAGAGTGTGTGTGTGTGGATTGATTAGAGGGTGAGAGGTGTGTGTGTGGATTGATTAGAGGGTGAGAGTGTGTGTGTGGATTGATTAGAGGGTGAGAGTGTGTGTGTGTGGATTGATTAGAGGGTGAGAGTGTGTGTGTGTGGATTGATTAGAGGGTGAGAGTGTGTGTGTGTGGATTGATTAGAGGGTGAGAGTGTGTGTGTGTGGATTGATTAGAGGGTGAGAGTGTGTGTGTGTGGATTGATTAGAGGGTGAGAGTGTGTGTGTGGATTGATTAGAGGGTGAGAGTGTGTGTGTGTGGATTGATTAGAGGGTGAGAGTGTGTGTGTGTGGATTGATTAGGGGTGAGAGTGTGTGTGTGTGGATTGATTAGAGGGTGAGAGTGTGTGTGTGTGGATTGATTAGAGGGTGAGAGTGTGTGTGTGTGGATTGATTAGAGGGTGAGAGTGTGTGTGTGGATTGATTAGAGGGTGAGAGTGTGTGTGTGTGGATTGATTAGAGGGTGAGAGTGTGTGTGTGGATTGATTAGAGGGTGAGAGTGTGTGTGTGTGGATTGATTAGAGGGTGAGAGTGTGTGTGTGGATTGATTAGAGGGTGAGAGTGTGTGTGTGTGGATTGATTAGAGGGTGAGAGTGTGTGTGTGTGGATTGATTAGAGGGTGAGAGTGTGTGTGTGTGGATTGATTAGAGGGTGAGAGTGTGTGTGTGGATTGATTAGAGGGTGTGAGTGTGTGTGTGTGTGGATTGATTAGAGGGTGAGAGTGTGTGTGTGTGGATTGATTAGAGGGTGAGAGTGTGTGTGTGTGGATTGATTAGAGGGTGAGAGTGTGTGTGTGTGGATTGATTAGAGGGTGAGAGTGTGTGTGTGTGGATTGATTAGAGGGTGAGAGTGTGTGTGTGGATTGATTAGAGGGTGAGAGTGTGTGTGTGTGGATTGATTAGAGGGTGAGAGTGTGTGTGTGTGGATTGATTAGAGGGTGAGAGTGTGTGTGTGTGGATTGATTAGAGGGTGAGAGTGTGTGTGTGTGGATTGATTAGAGGGTGAGAGTGTGTGTGTGTGGATTGATTAGAGGGTGAGAGTGTGTGTGTGGATTGATTAGAGGGTGAGAGTGTGTGTGTGTGGATTGATTAGAGGGTGAGAGTGTGTGTGTGTGGATTGATTAGAGGGTGAGAGTGTGTGTGTGTGGATTGATTAGAGGGTGAGAGTGTGTGTGTGGATTGATTAGAGGGTGAGTGTGTGTGTGTGGATTGATTAGAGGGTGAGAGTGTGTGTGTGTGGATTGATTAGAGGGTGAGAGTGTGTGTGTGTGGATTGATTAGAGGGTGAGAGTGTGTGTGTGGATTGATTAGAGGGTGAGAGTGTGTGTGTGTGGATTGATTAGAGGGTGAGAGTGTGTGTGTGTGATTGATTAGAGGGTGAGAGTGTGTGTGTGGATTGATTAGAGGGTGAGAGTGTGTGTGTGTGGATTGATTAGAGGGTGAGAGTGTGTGTGTGTGGATTGATTAGAGGGTGAGAGTGTGTGTGTGTGGATTGATTAGAGGGTGAGAGTGTGTGTGTGTGGATTGATTAGAGGGTGAGAGTGTGTGTGTGTGGATTGATTAGAGGGTGAGAGTGTGTGTGTGTGGATTGATTAGAGGGTGAGAGTGTGTGTGTGTGGATTGATTAGAGGGTGAGAGTGTGTGTGTGTGGATTGATTAGAGGGTGAGAGTGTGTGTGTGTGGATTGATTAGAGGGTGAGAGTGTGTGTGTGTGGATTGATTAGAGGGTGAGAGTGTGTGTGTGTGGATTGATTAGAGGGTGAGAGTGTGTGTGTGTGGATTGATTAGAGGGTGAGAGTGTGAGTGTGTGGATTGATTAGAGGGTGAGAGTGTGTGTGTGTGGATTGATTAGAGGGTGAGAGTGTGTGTGTGGATTGATTAGAGGGTGAGAGTGTGTGTGTGTGGATTGATTAGAGGGTGAGAGTGTGAGTGTGTGGATTGATTAGAGGGTGAGAGTGTGTGTGTGTGGATTGATTAGAGGGTGAGAGTGTGTGTGTGTGGATTGATTAGAGGGTGAGAGTGTGTGTGTGTGGATTGATTAGAGGGTGAGAGTGTGTGTGTGTGGATTGATTAGAGGGTGAGAGTGTGTGTGTGTGGATTGATTAGAGGGTGAGAGTGTGTGTGTGTGGATTGATTAGAGGGTGAGAGTGGTGTGTGTGTGGATTGATTAGAGGGTGAGAGTGTGTGTGTGGATTGATTAGGGGGTGAGAGTGTGTGTGTGTGGATTGATTAGAGGGTGAGAGTGTGTGTGTGTTGGATTGATTAGAGGGTGAGAGTGTGAGTGTGTGGATTGATTAGAGGGTGAGAGTGTGTGTGTGTGGATTGATTAGAGGGTGAGAGTGTGTGTGTGTGGATTGATTAGAGGGTGAGTGTGTGTGTGTGTGGATTGATTAGAGGGTGAGAGTGTGAGTGTGTGGATTGATTAGAGGGTGAGAGTGTGTGTGTGTGGATTGATTAGAGGGTGAGAGTGTGTGTGTGTGGATTGATTAGAGGGTGAGTGTGTGTGTGTGGATTGATTAGAGGGTGAGAGTGTGAGTGTGTGGATTGATTAGAGGGTGAGAGTGTGTGTGTGTGGATTGATTAGAGGGTGGAGAGTGTGTGTGTGTGGATTGATTAGAGGTGAGAGTGTGTGATGAGATTGATTAGAGGGGGTGTGAGAGTGTGATAGTGTGTGTGGATTA